>NW_006203805.1:225440-228377 GCF_000334495.1 Tupaia belangeri chinensis | reverse complement strand
ATGAAAAAAAAAAAAAAAAAAAAAAAAAAAAGAAAAGAAAAAGAAAAGAAAAAGAAAAGAAAAACCAGACAATTTCTCTGCATTACCATTTTTCAGAGGATCTTAAGTTGGGATATAGGTAGAGATGCCTTCCATTCTCCCTTCCCAAGATATTAACTAAGGGTTGGTTTGGTCCTCCATGTCCCTGTCTATCACATGAATGTCCCTTGGCAATGTCAATCCAAATGTTACCTGACTTTTGTACATGCAGCCCATCATTTGTCATGGGGTATAAGATGCTTTCACAGTAGGAATTTTTGAACAGAAGAACTTTGTATAGGGTGGTAATGAGGATGTGTGGTGTTATCTGTTGAAGATATTTTGATCAACTGGACTGGGGAGAAATGTTCACATATTGAAATGTTCACTTTGTTATCTAAACAAAAGAAAAAAGATATCTTTACGAGGAAGTCTTTAAAACGTTCATGAAAAATGCATGTTATGAAAAAGTTATGCATGAATTAAAATTTTTTTCACCAAAATAAGCCCATATTTTAAAAAAATTCGCTAGAAGGTGAATGTGCTCACCAGAGAGAGCCAGAGAAAGAGGGAAAGGGAGAAAGCACCTGCCAGTGTGGCATGCTCACACCTCAGTCCCTTCTCCTTCATCTCTCCACTTGTGGGAATTTTGAGCATGTGTACACACACTCCTGATGTGTTTTTCAAGCCATCAGGGCCAGTGCTGCATGGTTGGCCATGTGAGATCCAGCTTCTTTAACTACCAGGCCATGGGAGCCAGCCCTAAACTCGTATTTTAATTCTACTTTTCCATGAACTTTTAAAGTCCCCTCATATTGATATAGTCAGGTTAAAAAATAATAAGATGTTATGAATGTCCCTCTATAACTAGTATTCTAGCCAAATATTTATCTCGTTCAATCATATTTTAGACTTCGATTAGCTATTTTCTTAAGGATTCAAAGCCACTCAAAGCCATAGGCATGATGACTTTATGAGATTATGGTTCAAAGAACAGTGGGGGACAGGGGGTCTAAGTGAGTTGAGTCCTTTCTGTGAATCTGTATCAAGCTGAGACAAATTCCAAGAATGGAGGGCCCTTTTGAATGTGACTTGAGACTCAGTCAGCAACACGGCATGGGCAGAGAGGGCTGGGAGGCCCAGGAGGACTTTGAGGGCTGAGTATGTGGTCTCAGGCACATCTCTTAACATTGTCTCTGTGACCACACAGGTTAGGCTTCCCACTGGCACTCTACACAGTTGTCACTGCGCTCTGCAGCCCTGTGTTGGAGCCATGCATACTCAATGCTTCCACTTATTTGCATGTGCTTCTTGGCAAGTATACCACTTTCATTGGCACACACAATGAAGTACATTCCCTTTCAACCTCATACTTAGTCCTAACTTGTCTTTGGTTAACCTCATTCTTTGATCTGAGTAATACAATTACTATGGGAGAATCAAAGAAATAAGTCCAAATTGAGGGCGAATTCAGACTCCTTTGTCTGTATTTAGTGACTGCTATCTTATTCCATAATTCTTGTGTAGACTCTGTTTTTCTTCTGCTTTTAAAGGTTCAGCCTCTTCTAGTTCTCTGATCACTCCATCTCAACCCCCACCTTACTCCACCACCATGAGGTTCACGCCATTTTTATTCCCTCCCTCAGGTCCATCTGATCTTTCTCAGCTCTGTCGTCTGTGTATCCGGAAATGCCTGGGTCGAGGATGTCTTCAGTCTGTCCACAAACTACAACTGCCTGAGCCTCTCAAACGATTCCTCCTATACCAATAGTCCTAGCTGTCCATGAGAAGATACTTGTAAATAAACAGGTTGTTGTCTGCTGTGCCCAGGGTACCTAGTATAGATGCTCAATAGCTAGATTCTGTATCTTCAAATGAGCTTGTCCAATGAGAGTAAATCCCTGGTGAACCAGAACCCTTGGGGAGTAAAATCTCCTGGTTGGTTTAAGGTTCTCATTAACCAAGGGACAATCAGAAACCTGTTTTTTAGTTATTGTTAAAAAAAAAAACTTTAAAACATTTGAAGTAGAGTGAAAATAATCGGCTATTTTTTGTTGATTCAGGATCTTCAAGTACCTAAGGGTCAACTTTCTGAAAATTGATTATATAGACACAGGGTGGGTAAGATTATAGCTTACAAGAGTTATTGTCATTGGTTCAGTGACAATAGGAATGTTATCTTTTTTTTTTTTTTTTGGAGAGGTTTTTCGCTATAGGGTGTGTGCGCTCGCCAGACAGAGAGAGAGAGACATAGAGATAGAAAGCGAGAAATAACCCCCCCCAGGGGGGATGGTCACGCCACAATCCCTTCTCCTCCATTCTCCTCTTGGGATCTTGGGCATGCACGCACATGCACCCGGCGTGAATTTTAAGCCACCGGGTCTGGGATGTGAACCGCGGTCGACTACGTGGGAGTCCAGTGACATAGCCATTACGCTAACTGCTGGTTCCCAGGAATGTTATCTTCTAAGATGAAAATTCTCAGATGATCCTAAGATCTGTTTCAGTTTTTTTTTTTTTTTTTTCAGTTTTTCTAGATTCATGGTTCTTAAATGGGGACAATTTTGCCCCATTCCACCTGGGAACATTTGACAATATCTGGAGACATTTTTGGTTGCAACAACTCAAGGGAGAATTATCAGGTCATAAATGTCAGTAGTGCCCAGACTGAGAAATACTGCTCTAGACCTGTGCTGTTCAATATAGTACCTACTAGTCAATATGCCCATTGGGCACTGAAACTGTGACCAGGATGACTTAAGATGTGCTGTGTGTATAAATCACACAAGGCATTTTAAAGAATCAGTAGAAAAAAGGAATGTGAAATAGCTTAATAATTTTCAATGCTAATCACGTATTAAAAGGATAGCATTTCTGGTTTATTTGGTTAAATAAAATATGTTATTAAAATTCATTTCA
>NW_006203805.1:222432-225321 GCF_000334495.1 Tupaia belangeri chinensis | reverse complement strand
ACAATCCCTTCTCCTCCATTCTCCTCTTGGGATCTTGGGCACGCACGCACACGCGCCCGGTGTGAGTTTTAAGCCACCGGGTCCGGGACACAAACCGCGGTCGACTACGTGGGAGTCCAGCGACATAGCCATTACACTAACTGCTGGTTCCCTTTTTTTTTACTTTTTTAATGTGACTATAATAAAAATTTAAATTATGCATGTGACTTGCATTCTATTTCTGTTGGAGCCTTTGTGCACTTTTCAAAAAAAGAATTATTTGATTTAATTTTAATTTGACCAGAGAAAGAGAGGGAGAGAAAGGGAGAAAGCAAGTCACTAGGTCCACGACTCAAACTGCGGTCGGTCATGTGGGGATCTAGCGCCTTAACCACCAGGCCACCTGCTGACCCACCTTTCATGCATCTTTTAAAAGAAGATGTTAAGAAAAAAGTCTAGATGATGTATGTGATTCTACATGTATGACATTACATGGTGGTAAAACAGCATATAAACTTACCTGTTTCAGTGGGATGGCACCTTTCCTTCTATGAGATGTGACTAGAAAATTGCAAACTTTTGAAGAATTTTCACAGATCTTAAGGAAGGCAAGTCTCACAAATATGGGGAAGGTACAGGGTATTCCAAAATCCACAGAAGGAGATGTGATTCAATCTGCCCCAAATATTAAAGGGCAGAATTATCTCAGCTGTTACTTACATTTCAACATATAGAGAGCTCACAATAAGAATAATACAGGAACATGAATAGCAATATTAGTAAGAGGAATGAATAGAAAACTTATCAAAGGTGACCTATGAATAGCCATAAGAAAAATGTTAAAGATGGAAAATTGATGGAGAGAAAGGATGAATTTGAAACAGGATGAGGAGCCATTTGTTAGCTATGGAAAGATCAGAGGGTGAATCTCTTCCTATTTTAGGACATTCAGAAATCGGAGGCATCCCTCTTCACTTGTTAAGGGTACATTTTTTTCTTTTTTGAGAGGTTTTTGCTATAGGGCGCGTGCGCTCGCCAGACAGACAGAGAGAGAGACAGAGAGATAGATAGAAAGCGAGAAATCACCCCCCAGGGGGGATGGTCACGCCGCAATCCCTTCTCCTCCATTCTCCTCTCAGGATCTTGGGCATGCATGCACACGCGCCCGGCGTGAGTTTAAGCCACCAGGTCTGGGACTCGAACCGCGGTCAACTACGTGGGAGTCCAGTGACAGCCATTACGCTAACTGCTGGTCCCAAGGGTACATTTTTGGTCAGCTGGGATCTGACAAATGTCTAAACTCTACATGAAGTTCTGGGGTGACCTAGGAAAGTCAAACTCTCTCTGACCCCCAAAAACCTGAGATTCTGCTATTGTGTCATTCTCTGAAATTGGAGACTATGGATTTCATGAATCATTTGTATGGACCTCTTGACCCTGGAGGGCTTGGAAGTGTGAGGAGGGGATGTACCCAAATCCTGAACTGGGCTCTGGGAGACCATTCACCACAATGCAACTGCTAGTCCAGGTCCTTGCATCTTGCAGTGCTGGTAATGTCTTAAAATTTATGAGTGAAAGTATTAGACATGAGCTAATCTTTCAGTTCCCTTCAAGATCTGTAAAGGCTCCATTAAGCTATATGTAAATCACTGCACTTATCATTTGGTTTTTATAAGACTACTTTGCCTCTACTTTGGGGTTCTGAACCACTAATATCGATTATTTCATTTGTCGTACTATCTGGGATGTTTTACTCCCCAAAGAGTGTAGTTTTTACAACTTTTTGTCATATTTGAAGGGCTCTACGATGACTTCTCAAATGAATTCACTTAACATGTTTTTACTTAGTATATTTTATGTAACAAACACTGAAGAACAGTATGAACAATAGGATATACGCCCTCAAACCATTTATGTGTTAGTGGGGTAACAGGGAATAATACATACAGAAAACATCAGGTCAGGAAGTGATAAGAAAAACAAAGCAGATTAAGGTGAAGAGTGATGACATAGAGCTACTATTTTATAGACGGTGTTGGGCAAGGTCTCTGGTAGATTGACTTAATTTTTTAATTATTTATTAATTTTTTTAGAGAGATTTTTGCTATAGAGCATGTGCGCTTGCCAGAGAGACAGAAAGTGAGAAATCACCCCCTGGGGGGATGGCCACACCACAATCCCTTCTCCTCCATTCTCCTCTCAGGATTTTGGGCATGCATGCACAAGTACCTGGCATGAGTTTTTTAAGCTGCCGGGTCCAGGACTTGAACTGTGGGTGACTCCATGGGAGTCTAGAGATGTAACCATTACATCATCTGCTGGTTCCCAGGGTGATTGAATTTTAAAATAACTAGTCACATGTATATAAAATTAGTTAATTTCTACTGCTAAAGTTTTGCTGATTTTTTTTAGTGTATGTTTTGGAACATATTTTTTTTTTTAATTTTCTGTGCCTGATTGAACATAGAGAGCTTATCATAAAAGTAAAATTCCTATTTTTCTCACAAACAATATTGTAATAATTTTCTCAGTTTCAAATCCTTTGAGACAATCTTTTTAAATGTTTATATTATATTCCTTAATCATTTCCACATTGTTGGATACTTAGATTATTTCTGCTTTCTTGCTATTATACATATCATTGTCATGAACTTCATTTTATAATAAAATCTTTTAAAATATTTCAAGTATTTCTTAGAAGATTTCTAGATGTGGACTTAAATATAAAAAACTATTGGGAACCAGCAGTTAGCGTAATGGCTATGTCACTGGACTCCCACGTAGGCGACCGCGATTCGCGTCCCGGACCGGGGGACTTAAAACTCACGCTGGTCGCGTGTGCGTGCGTGCCCAGGATCCCGAGAGGAGAATGGAGGAGAAGGGATTGCGGCGTGACCATCCCCCCTGGGG
>NW_006203805.1:208973-222367 GCF_000334495.1 Tupaia belangeri chinensis | reverse complement strand
AAAACCTCTCAAAAAAAAAAAAAAAAAAAAACCACCAAAAACCTATTTAAGGCCCGACCTCTGTGGCACAACTGGTAGCATGCCAGACTGCAGAGCTGGAAGCCCTATATTGACTGAGATTTGAGTCCTGGGCCTAAGTGACCTAAAAACATGCTGGGTATCTACAATTGTGCCCAGGGTCCCAGTGGGCTAGAAGACTGGAAGAAGCCATGGCCAAGTCCTGTGGAAGGTACTTCTCTCTCTCTCACAGACACCCTATTGTGAATCAAAAATATATATTCTAAAAACTGTTTCAAATAAAAGTTTAAAAGAATAGACACAATGAATCATTTTAAGGGAAAAATATTTTTATAACCAAATAAATGCCCGATACTACCTGTTTATATACCATCTATATCTACACACAAGGGGTCTTCAAGAATTTTATGGAAATGTATATTATGGAAAAGAAAACTATGCATGAATTTCACATTTTTGCACCACAATAAACTTGTACTTTAATTTTATTTTTATGAACTTCTCGAAGTCCCTTCATGTAGTTATATAGATATCTATATCTATGTAAAAAAAAAAAAACAACAACAAAACTTGCCATGTCACTTGAAGATGTAAGCCTCAAATTTTTCAAAATTCCTTGAAGTATTCAAATATTTGAATATGTTATTCAACATTGTTCATTTTTTTGGTTCACATTTTATTAAGGAATTGTTTCCTCTCAAAATAATTCCCCTCTCTGCTATTTCTAATATTGCCAGATAAACATGAGGGCTGTAGACGGTCCTTTTTTCAGGAACAATGCTCATCGCTGAGACAATTTTATTCACTGAACACAAAGAGAACAGCTGACGCTTCAGAGACATTGCCTGGAGCTGCCGTTGTGAGGGCCAAATTGCTGAGTACCCATAGCTTGCCATGGGAGGATACTCTCCTGCTCTCTGCTCCAGAGGACCTCAGGTCTTCTCACATTGCAAATCACTGCCAGGGGCTGCTCTTGAACCAATATGTTCATTTGCATATGGACTTGACCAACTCCTTCCCTTAACAGAGTCTGTACTAGAGCTAATACAAAAGTCACATTCAGCAGAGCAGCTTCCTATTTTAACTTCTAAAATTGTATACCAGGTTTTTATTTCCATTTACTAATTTTTTTCTTCCCACACAATTGTAATATCTTGAAAATTCTCCAGCTTATAGAAAAATTGTAAGAATAATATCGTGAATACCAGTATGTACATCACCTCAGTTTCCCAATTGTTACCATTTTGCCACGTGGTTCTCTCTCTTTTTTTTTTTTGCGAGTTTTTTTTTTTTTTGCTATAGGGTGCGTGCGCTGACCAGACAGACAGAGAGAGACAGAGAGACAGAAAGTGAGAAATCACCCCCCAGGGGGGATGGCCACTCTGCAATCCCTTCTCCTCCATTCTCCTCTCAGGATCTTGGGCATGCACACAAATGTGCCTGGTGTGAGTTTAAGCCACCAGGTCCAGGACTCGAACCACAGTCAACTACATGGGAGTCCAGTGACACAGCCATTACTCCAACTGCTGGTCCGGTTCTCTCTTTATGTATGTGTGTTTGCATGCCCATCTGTATGCATGTATACATGCAGAAATGTATGTACATACACTCTATACATGTATATGCATACATACACACATGTTTATATGTGTGTACACACACCTATATAATATATAGTTGCATATGTAAACCCATATATAATTCTTACATATATTTTTGTGTGAAATTTGTTAGAAAATTGTAGGCACCAGATCCTTCACCAGGGCTAGGATTAGGATGAGGTAAGTGAAGCAACAAAATTAAGGGGGTATAGGCCAGCTCCATGGCACAGTGGTAATACACTGCTCAAGAGAAGCTGGATCCCACGTGGCAGCCATGGTTCAAATCCCTAGCTGTCAGCCTGAAACACTCATGGCATGAGTGCATGAGCTTAAGATGAGACAGGCTAGAGGACTGAAAGAGGAGGATTGCAGCATGACCAGAGCCCACATAGAGTGCTCCTCTCTCCAACTCTCACATCACAAGCATGCTCTTTTTTTGAGAGGTCTTTTTATTTTCTTTAGAACTATTTATTTATTGATTTATTTTAATTTGGCCAGAGAGCGACACACAGAGAGGGAAAGTGAGAAACCAAGCCACCAGGTCTGGGGTTCAAACTGTGGTCAACTATGTGGGAGTGTCCAGTGACTTAACCACCACACCACCTACTGACCCCATGGAGAGGTTTTTGCTATAGGGTGTGTGCTCACCAGAAAGAGAGAGACAGAGAGATAGAAAGTGAGAAATCACCCCCCAGAGGGGATGGCCACGCTGCAATCTCTTCTCCTCCATTCTCCTCTTGGGATCTTGGGCACGTGCGCGGCGTGAATTTAAGCCACCGGGTCCAGGACTTGAACTGCGGTCGACTACATGAGAGTTCAGTGACATAGCCATTATGCTAACTGCTGGTCCCATCACATGTACTCTGTTATCATCAATGAAAAAAATATATATTTTTTTAGTTTTTTTGTCATAGAGCACATTCGCTCACTGGAGAGAGACAGAGGGGAAGTGAGTTATTACCCTCCAGAGATGACCATGCTACAATCCCCTCTTCTCCATTTTCTTCTTGGGATTTTGAGCACACACACACACACACCTGGCATGATTTTTCAAGCTGCTGGGTCTGGTACTTAAACTGTAGTCGATCGTGTGGGAATCCAGTGCCTTAGCTGCCATGCAACCTGCTGGCCTGAAATTTTTTTTTAATTAAAAAATTTAAGGGGGCTCTGAAAAACCCAGTTATCAAGGTAAACATGTCAGTGTAATTTTTTTTCTTTTTTTTTTTTCTTTTTTGAGAGGTTTTTGACTTAGGGCACGTGTGCTCACCTGAGAGTGAGAGAGAGACAGAGACAGTAGGAGGAAAAGTGAGAAATCACTCCCTACAGGGATGGCCATGCTGCAGTCCCTTCTCCTCTAGTCTCCTTGTGGGATATTGGGTAGACACACACACGTGCCTGGTGTGAGTTTGAAGCTGTTGGGTCCAGGACTCGAACCGTGGTTGGTCATGTGGGAGTCCAGCAATATAACTGCTCCGCCATCTGATGGCCTCACTATAATTTACTTTTTTAAATCCATATTAAGGTAAAAGGCCCAGGATGGCCAAAATATCAACATTTTAAATAAAGACAGGCTGTCTTTTGTTTGTTTGTTTGTTTTATGGCTCTTCATTACTGGGACATGTGGCTGTGGGCTTATGAGAAACGGCAATGACGTGTGAGCAGATTGAGCAGACAACATGGGCTTTGTATATTCTCATGTACTTTGACTGTAGACTTGCACTAACTTTTTCTATCTAGTGCACTATTTGTATAGAGGCATGTGTCCTTATGGCCCCGCACTAAGCGCTTCATCCTGCATCTCTTAAGAACACAGAGATGGATTTTCTTGTTTCTTTTTTGTTCTCTTATTTCTGTTTATCTCTCTAAGTTTCCTGGAATAGTTACCTATAAGAAATACACCTCATGGACAAAGACATACACAGACTGAAAGTGAAGGGCTGGAAAAGGATACGTCGTGCAAATGGAAATCAAAAGAAGGAGGGAGCCATGATACTGATAGCAGACAAAACAGACTTTAAGAAAAAAGTCTGTAAGAAGAGAGAGAGAAGGACACTATATAGTACTAAAAAGGCTATATAGATATATTTATGCACCCAACATTGGGGCACCCAAAAATATGAACTAAAGACTGCTAGATCTAAACGGGGAGACAGACCTTCACACGATAATCACTGGGGATCTCAACACCCCACTGTCTCCTTTGAACAGATCATCTAGACAAAAAATAAACAATGAGATACAGGGTCAAACCAATACCATAAGGCGAATGGACTTGATAGATACCTATAAAACTTTTCACCCAACAGCCACAAAGTTTACATCTTTATCACTCCCACATGGAACATTTTCAAAGACTGACCACATGATAGAGCACAAAACAAGCCTTTATAGATTCACAGGTCTAGAAACTATATTTAGCATCTTCTCTGACCACAGTGGAATTAAACTGGAAGTGAACTGCAGACAAAAATCTCAAAAATAAGCAAACACAGGGAAACTAAACAACCTACTACTAAAAGATTTCACAACCACTGAAGAAATCAAGTTGAAATTCAAAAAGTTCATTGAAACAATGATAATGAGCCCATGAGCTTTTATAACCTATTGGGCACAGCAAAAGTAGTCATATGGGGGTACTTAATAGCAATTAGTGCTTGCAAGAAAAATACTGAAAGGTGGCAAATAGACAACCTAACAACATACTTCAGAGAACTGGAAAAAAAGTACCAGCTCATTTTTGACAAAGAGAACCAGACAATCCAGTAGGGAAAAGAAAATCTCTTTAGCAAATGGTGCTGAAAAAATTAGGTATCCACATGCAGAAAGATGAAACTGGATCCCTCTCTCTCACCATTAAGAAAAATCAACTCAAATGGATCAAAGATCTAAACCTAACACCTCAAACCATAAAACTACTGGTGAAAACACAGGAAAAACTCTTAGAAATATTGGAGTAGGCAAAGACTTCTTAAACAAGATCCCCAAAGCACAGGCAATGACCCCAAAGATAGACAAGTGAGATCACATCAGGTTAAAAAGCTTCTGCACAGCAAAAGAAACAATAATTAGAGTGAAGAGACAGCCCTTGGGATGGGAGAATATATTTGCAAACTCACCCTCAGATAAGGGACTGATAACCAAAATATACAGGGAACTCAAGCAGCTTACCTGAAAAAAAAAAAAAAGCAATCAATCCAATTAAAAGATGGGCAAATGAGCTAAACAGTCAACTCTCCAAGGAAGACATGTGAACAGCCAAAAGGCATATGAAAAAAATGCTCAACATCACTTATCATAAGGGAGATGCAAATCAAAACCACATGAGATATCACCTAACTCAATCAGAATGGCTAAGAGTAAAAAAAAAAAAAGGTAAGTGTTGAAGAGGCTGCAGTGAAAAAGGAATTCTCCTACTCTGTTGGTGGGAATGTATATTAGTACAACCACTATGGAGAACACTATGGAGGATCAAAGACCTGCAAATAGAACTACCATATGACCTAGTAATTCCACTCCTGGGTATGTACCGAAAGGATAGAAATACACTCAGTCAGAAAAACACTTGCACATCCATGTTCATTGCAGTATTATTCACAACTGTTAAAACATGTAATCAACCCAAATGTCTAACCATGGATGAATGAATTGAAAAAGTGTGGCACTTAGACACTGTGGAATACTACTCAGCCATAAAAACAATGAGACCTCGGCATTTGCTAGAAAATGGATGAATATAGAAGATTCAATGCTAAGCAAAGCAAGCCAGGCTATGAGAGAGAGGTATAGTATGTCCCCACTTAATATATTCCAAATGTCTGCACTCTACGGCAGAAACTACAAGACTGGAAGGCATAAAGTCATGGAAAGCAACCATGGACACCAGAGACTGTATGGGAGGAGGGTGGGGAAGGAGGAAGGAGATATGGAATGAAGGTGAAAAAATTCAATGGACAAAAAAAAATGGAAAATTATCTGTTAATGACAATTTGTATGGTAATCTCTTTGACTGGACTGACATATAGTGAATTAATGAAGGGAAAATTCACTTTCAATGCTGCAAAGATATACAGTGATTGAATGTAAAAAGTGAGAAAAAAAATAAATGAAAAAACAAACAAATAAAAAATACAGAGATTCTCCTGCAGAGCCATGGAGCAGTGATCAGACGTGGGAAGTTCAATACTGTTGCACTACGATTGTCCAGCATAGGTCTCGACATATGTCTTTTTTGTCTTGTTCCACATTCAGGATCAAGTAAAAAATCATGCAACAAATTTATTATTGTCTCTTTATTCTCCTTTAATCTATAAAGCTTCCCCTCCTCACCTTTGATGTCCCTGCCATTGGCATTGTTACAGAGTTCAGTCCCATTGCCATGTAGACTATCTCGCAATTTGATTCTTCCAATTATTTCCTCAAGAGCACAACATCTGGGAACCAGCAGTTAGCGTAATGGCTATGTCGCTGGACTCCCACATAGTTGACTGCGGTTCGAGTCCCGGAGCCGGTGGCTTAAAACTCACGCCAGGCTCATGTGCGTACGTGCCCGAGATCCTGAGAGGAGAATGGAGGAGAAGGGATTGCGGTGTGACCATCCCCCCTGGGGGGTGATTTCTTGCTTTCTGTCTCTATGTCTCTGTCTGGCGAGCGCACGCGCCCTATAGTGAAAAACCTCTAAAAAAAAAAAAAGAATACAACATTTTGCTACATTTTAAAAAACACATTCTTGCCCGGATCTTAGTATACTGCTCAATGGAGTAGGAATGAGTGACTGCTCTCTGAAGCAGCAGCTCAGATAGCTCAGTGTGCAGAATCAGTTATGCAGGAATGACTGGAACAGACAGAATTCTTGCCTGAGAAGCAGAGAATTGCAGATTATCAGGAAATATGCATGCCTTTTAGGTTTTAAAGGTTTTATGTTGGAAAAAATTGCTGACTGGAATAACAAGAGGTTTCAGCTCCTGGGCCAACTTTGATTGCAAGTGACTATTGAGGTTCCCCAAGGCTTGGGGAGGAAGGAATTCAGTAATGCACGAGTGACATGTGCCTTGGGTCTCTAAGTGAGGGGCCTCTAAACTGAGGCATCAGCCAGTAAGAATGCTGCCCTTGGGAGGAATGACTTTGGCCTTACTACCTGCTGTAGGCAAGCCTTTTCTCTTACCTAACCTGGCAAGTTTCACTGAGCGTCCAGACATACACAGCCCTGCACATCAAAGCTGGTCAGAAGTTGGTGACATTGCTCTTCTCTCGTGGCTTGTGGTTAACTAACCATTTCTCTGTCACTACAGCTCATACACACTTAGTTTGACTTCGTCCTCACACAAATACTTAGAAAGGTATGAACTTACCCAACTGCAGTGGCGCAGGCACTTGCAGGGACATCCAGCAAGAGGTTGGAGACATATGGGAAGGCCCAGGGTCCAGATCCCTGATGGATCTGAATGTGAGCCGAGTGCTCACACATGCCTGCCTGTGGTCCTGGCTGGCTGGGATGCTGGGTGGAGGGGTGAGGGATGGGGGAGGGAGATTGCAGCATCATGAGACCCTGTCTAGGGTTAACTCTCTCTGTCTCTCTCAAGAAAGTAAATAAATACACGTTCAGAAATTGCACAAGTTCTCTTGTAAAGAACTATTGCTAAAACATTTAAAAGCTAACTCTAGTTGATCACAAGTGTTGATTAATCTTACAAACATCATTAGAAGATTAAAAGCCCATGAATTTCCTCCCTGGTCCTAGGGCAACAACCTGGACATCTTTATTGTCATTTTTGAACATAAATTTAAATATGGAACAACCTTACCTTCTTGGAATTTAGTTAAAAGTAAATAAGCTGTACCATGGAGATTTTACTCAGAGAGAATGGCAACAGGATCAAGGTTCCCCAGTGTGCCCGTGTGTGTGCAACTGCCTCTCAGTCAGTCTGTGTTGGGAGGAAGTTTCTCACTCTCTGCCAAATAAGTTTATCGTTCTTCAGATCTTTCCTGATGGAGTACTGAAGAATTTGCATGCTGATGATGGAGGGCACTTTGTCCTGGTCTATCCTAATTTTTTAAAAATGCAATTTGTATTCTGAAACTATATAAAATTAAGTAGGAAAGCATTAATATTAAACAAAAATTTATTTTGCACTGATCACTGACAGTATAACGTGTTCACACATTTCTTACTGTGTTTTGAAAAATGAAATCAATTTTTTTGAGAGTTTTTTTTTTTTTGCTATAGAGCACGTGCGCTCACCAGACAGACAGAGACAGAGAGACAGAAAGTGAGAAATCACCCCCAGGGGGGATGCCCATGCCGCAATCCCTTCTCCTCCGTTCTCCTCTTGGGATCTTGGGCACGCATGCACACACGCCCAGCGTGAGTTTTAAGCCACCGGGTCCGGGACGCGAACCGCGGTCGACTACATGGGAGTCCAGCGACATAGCCATTACGCTAACTGCTGGTCCCTGAAATCAATATTTTCAAATTAAAAAACATGGAAAAAATAGAAATTTGTGTAGAAACACTAATTATAAATTTGTCACATGCAGACAAAAGAAATACAAAGAGGTCCCTTATGCCTCTTGCTCAGTTTCCCACAATGGTAACTTTTTATTAAACTATAGCATAATATCACAACTGGGAATTCAGCATTCACACAATCTCCTGCTCTTATTCAGAATTCCCCAGTTTGGGACCAGCAGTTAATGTAATGGCTATGTCACTGAACTCCCATGTAGCCGACCGTAGTTCAAGTCCCGGACCTGGCGGCTTAAACTCATGCCAGGTGTGTGTGCGTGCATGCCCAAGATCCCGAGAGGAGAATGGAGGAGAAGGGATTGCGGCGTGGCCATCCACCCTGGGGGGTGATTTCTTGCTTTCTATCTCTCTGTCTCTCTCTGTCTTTCTGGTGAGCACACGTGCCCTATAGCAAAAACCTCTCACAAAAAAAAAAAAGAAAAGAAAAGAAAAGAAAAATATGAAGTACACTCCTCAAACTGTTTGTGGTTACCAAATATTGATCCATAAATCTAAAACAGCAAGGCTACAGCTTTGACATTAAAACAATTGGGGGCTGGTCGCATAGCCTAGTGATTAAGGAAGATGGATCCTACATGGCCAAACATGGTTCAGATCCTGGACATAGCAGCTAGAAAAACATCCTGGGTACCTGTGCATGTCCAAATCCTAACAGGATGGCGAAATGGAGGAGAAGGGATTGTGCTACGGCCATACCACATTGGGGAATGCTTTCTCCCTCCCTGTCTGTCTCTCTCTCTCAGGTGAGTGCATGCACCCTCTGGTAATTAAAAAAAATCAGCAAACATCTCACAGACAGACTATTTGAGACTATCTCATAGCTCTCTCCTGTGGGGATGAAAAATTCCCTTCCACCTGGGAGAGAAGAGCACTGAGAAACTAGGGGAGCCATTAGCCTAAGGCAGTACCTGGGGGTGTGAGGGAACTGGGTTTATCTGAAAAGCCACATACAGAGAAAATCCAAATATTTAGTCTAAGCAAACCGCCAAAATCTTTACATTTTTTAAAAAATAATTACAATGGAAAGATAGCAGGTCTTTTCCCCACCCCTAGCCACCCAGCAATCTATTTCTGCAATTTCAAGCATTCCTTATTTATTTAGAAGGTAAAATACTACGTGTGGGATAAGATATTTAATGAAATCTCTGCAGCCTAAAGCAAGAAAATAGAAGTTCTTTTCAAATGTACATTTTTGTAACATATAGATACATTTTCCCATAAGAAATTCCCAGCAAAATTGAAACCACATGTGCAGATGGCCAAGGCGCTGTGCATGTTCCTGTGCAAGCAATTGAGCAGGGCTGCTGTACCACCAGCCTTCTTAGCTCCAGGAGCTGAGCTGAGCTGAGCTGTCCTGGCAGCAAGAAGCCCCCCAGGAAGCACGTGGAGCTCAGCAGTGAGCAACACTGTAGCAAGTGCACTGTTTTTTTCACCCTCACCCTGCTCCATTTGCTCTCCCAAAGTTGCAAACTGTGAGTTTCCTTCCTGATAAACTCCAAGGCTTCCTCACTGATTGGTCTGTTTTGCAAAGGACGTGACATCAGCAACTCCCCAGACTTGGGGCTGTGGGGCTATTGTGGGCTTTGGCCAGCCTCCAGGCAGCTAGGTGGAGAAGGAGAGAGAGGGTATGTGTGTGCGTGTGCGTGTGTGTATGTGTATGTGCACGTGTCTGTCTGACCACAGGTAGTACTCAGATTACCCTGCCTGAACTGTTTTCTGTTGCAGACCGTTTGACCAGGACGTGTGCTACTCAGCCAGCCACAGAACTGGAATTTCCCAGGAGCAGAGAGTGTGGAGTTTGGACTTTCCTGAGCCACTGAAGTGGGGCACAGAGTTTGCTGGCCCAGGAGAGCACTATGGATGGTGAAAGAGGGGGCAGGAACGGCGGCAGGTCCCAGGGACCAGGACACGCTCCTGATACCAGGCTCCTTTCAAATCCATGGATGGGAGGTGAGTCTAGGGGCTGTGGGCTCTGAGCGCTGGGAGGTTGGCTAACTTGCTAGGAGGGAGGAGAGAAGAGTGCTGGGCAGTTTCAGTGGCTCTGTCTGAAGTATGTCCATGGGGTAGTTACAGGACAGATATCCATGGCCTGTTGCTTTATGTCCTTTACACAGCTGCAGAGTCCTGTAAAGTATACACATTTAATAGTCAGAGATTGTTGTCTAGTAAAAACTTCAGCTCCAAGGAATTGTTCTTTGTGGGTCAGATGAGTTACCTATTAAATTGGAGGTTTAAAGTATAAGCAGGAACATTTTTAATGTGAAAATGTTTCTTGGAACCAGCAGTTAGTGTAATGGCTATGTCGCTGGACTCCCATGTAGCTAACCGTGGTTTGCGTCCCGGACCCGGTGGCTTTAAACTCATGCCTGGCGTGTGTGTGTGCGTGCTCAAGATCCCGAGAGGAGAATGGAAGAGAAGGGATTGCCGGATTGACCATCCCCCCGGGGGGTGATTTCTCGCTTTCTCTCTGTCTCTCTCTGTCTTTCTGGCGAGCGCATGTGCCCTATAAGCAAAAACCTCTCCAAAAAAAGAAATGTTTCTTTTATTAAAAGATCATAGGTGGGACCAGTGGTTAGTGTAATGGCTATGTTGCTGGATTCCCACGTAGTGGACCGTGGTTTGTGTCCCAGACCCGGTGGCTTAAACTCACACCGGGCACGTGTGCGTGCGTGCCCAAGATCCCGAGAGGAGAATGGAGGAGAAGGGATTGCAGAGTGACCATCCCCCCGGGGGGTGATTTCTCGCTTTCTCTCTGTCTCTCTCTGTCTTTCTGGCGAGCGCATGTGCCCTATAAGCAAAAACCTCTCCAAAAAAGAAAAAAAAAAAGGTCATAGGTATTTGGCATCTGGGTGGGGCTGGGTTTATAAATAATGTTCAAACATTGAGCACTGATTGATTCAATTTAAAGGCAGTTTAGTTTTGTTTTTTCTTTCTTCTTTCTTTTTCATTTTTTTTTAACTTTGGAGATGTGTCTTACAGGTATAACTCTCACCTGTTTGTGATGTCTTTGCTAATGTGTAGAGTCCCATGCACATGGGCACTGTCACTCTATTGTCAACAGCTGGCAGGTGCCTGCTGGCCGAAAGGATTCTGAAAAATGGGTCTGGGCATTCCAGGAGAAATGAGGGAGCAAAAAACAGGCACCCTGACGTCAGCTAAAAGTATTCATCTCCTACTGTACAGGTACTGAAAGGAGAGAAAACAGAAGGGATGAAATACAAAGTGCCTTCCCTCTGACCAATGGAGTAGAAAAGCCTGCTCATTCATTCATTTATCCAATTTTGCACATAAAATGAGCAAGGCACTCAGTGCTGAGTAGGGGTTGAATCCACAAAGGCAGAGCCAGATTAATCAGTAGCTATGTTGAGCACGAATTTGGAGCACTAGCAATGCAGAGTGGCACCAAAAATCACTTCTTAAAAAGAAGTTGATAAATGTATTTTCAAAGCAGCAAACCAGTCATTATAGGAAAGAATCAGTCATTTGGTTGACTTCCACATGATTATTTTACAGCTAAGTATTATGTTTATTTTTGTTCCTTCGTGGGAGAGAGGCACCAGCCACTTTCATTGTATCAATTTTCTAACCCAACCCCCCTGGATGCTGGATGGGTGGGTGGGAGTGCAGCAGTGTAACAATCCAAGGTATGGTGCTTGGCAAGTTAGAGCTAGAATGCAGAGGGCCTCAGGGAGCTACTGAGAACAAGTATGGAGATAAAGTTTTAAAAGCTAAGTGGAAAAGTTTAGTGGGAGCCACTGATGGTTCTGGAGCAGAGACTTTGCAGCAGTGAAGGCTATAAGTGAATTAATCTGGTAGCCAGGATTAGACTCTGATGAGATCATGAGAGATTGTTGCTTGAACCCCTTGGTTCTTGAATGCTTATATGCCTCTACAGTACTTGAAAGGTTTGTTAAAATGCAGGTGATGGGACCAGCAGTTAGCGTAATGGCTATGTTGCTGGACTCCCATGTAGTTGACCGTGGTTCACATCCCGGACCCGGTGGCTTAAACTCTGGCCGGGCGTGTGTGCGTGCGTGCCTGAGATCCCGAGAGGAGAATGGAGGAGAAGGGATTGCGGTGTGGCCATCCCCCCTGGGGGGGTGATTTCTTGCTTTCTGTCTCTCTGTCTGTCTCTGTCTATCTGGCAAGTGCATGCGCCCTATAGCAAAAAACCTCTTCAAAAAAAAAAAATGCAGGTGATGCAACTTCTGATGAACTGGTAGATCTGGGGATCTGCATTCAAGCTCCCAGCTGCTGCTAATCACACTGATCGGGAATCATGCTATGAGAACTGCTGTGCTTATCCAAGCATAAAGCTGACATTTGGGTATTCAGCTTTGGAAATGACAGAGAAAGGGTGATCATTTTTTTTTTTTGGAGAGGTGCTATAGGGCGTGTGCGCTCGCCAGAAAGACAAGAGACAGAGAGATAGAAAGCAAGAAATCACCCCCTCCCCGGGGAGATGGCCATGCCACAGTACCTTCTCCTCCATTCTCCTCTCGGGATCTTGGGCACGCACACACATGCGCCCGGGGTGAGTTTAAGCCACTGGGTCTGGGACTCGAACCGCGGTCGGCTACATGGGAGTTCAGCGACATAGCCATTGCGTCGACTGCTGGTCCCAAGGGTGATCATTTTAAAGGAAAGCAAAATCAGGCTATGCTGCTTGCTTAAATATTGAGGCTAGAGGAGTGAAGGTAGCCAAAAGTGCCAAGTTCTCAAACCTAAATTCATGACAAATACAAGGGCTAGATAAGAGGGAAGTTGGGAACATGAGTCAACCTGGGAGCAGTGGGGAAGGAAGAACGTGCGGTTCTCTTCTGGATCTAGAAGTACCAGTGACAATGCCCAGTACACAGCATGATGGCATGGCAGTGGGCTGGGAAACACTGGTTGGGAGTCAGAAAAAACCTTGAAACCCAGGGAAAGAAGAAAGTGTCTGATGGCCAAGAGCCAAGAGCCAGGGATGGACCTGGGACAGGCCTTCAGTTGAGGATGTAGGGCTTGGAAGTTGGACAGAGAGGCAAATGACCCCCTAGGTGGTGTAATTCCACTACAGGGACTGAGGAGGCAAAGTTTGCAAAGTGGAAGTCACAAGGGTAGATGCCTGAACATCTCTGCTTTCCTACCTTCTATTTTTTTTTTTTTTTGAGAGGTTTTTGCTATGGGACTCGTGCGCTCGCCAGACAGACAGAGACATAGAGACAGAAAGCGAGAAATCAACCCACAAGGGGGATCGTACCTCACCAAGA
>NW_006203805.1:207716-208726 GCF_000334495.1 Tupaia belangeri chinensis | reverse complement strand
CCCCGGGGGGGATGGTCACGCTGCAATCCCTTCTCCTCCATTCTCCTCTCGGGATCTTGGGCACACACGCACACGTGCCCAGCGTGAGTTCTAAGCCACCGGGTCCGGGACGTGAACCGCGGTCGACTACGTGGGAGTCCAGCGACATAGCCATTACCGTAACTGCTGGTTCCCCTACCTTCTTTTCTAAACTTGACTGGAACCCTTCTGCTCATCTTTCACACCCAGCTGAGCCACTGCCTCCATGAAGCCCTCCTAGACTTTCTTTCTCTCCCTACCAAGTGGAGTCATTTTCTCTCCACTTTGCCTCTTGCACAAACCCTCCATTATAAATGGGTTGTATTTGTTAATGCTTCTGAAATCTTGACCTACATGAAGTACAGAATGTGGAACATCCAGAATACAGTTTCCAAATGGCTGTGCCAAGAAACTTGGCTTGGTAAAGCATGTGCCCTGGCACTAGGCCGGGTCAGAGGGCAATAGGGCCCAGGTGCAGTTCATCTTGGAGCACTCTGCTGCTCCCAGGCTGTTCTCTGCCTCCCCTGGAAGGAGGGAAGAAAAGATGCGAAGATGCTCAATCCACTCTTTTTTTCTAGAGATACCCTTGCTATAAGGCGTGTGCTTACTGGAGGGACAAAGAAACAAAGTGAGAAATCACCCCCCTGGGGTGATGGCCATGCCACAATTCCATTCTCCTCTAGGGATTTTGGGCATGCACACATGCATGTGCGCCTGGTAAGTGTGTCCCAAGCTGCCGAGTCCTAGACTCAAAGCACAGTCAGCCATGTGGGGTCCAGGGATGCAACCACTACACCATCTGCTGGTCCTTCAAAACCCACTCTTGGGGTGGGACCAGCAGTTAGCATAATGGCTATGTCACTGGACTCCCACGTAGTCGACCGCGGTTCAAGTCCCGGACCCGGTGGCTTAAACTCACGCCGGGCGCATGTGCATGCGTGCCCAAGATCCCGAGAGGAGAATGGAGGAGAAGGGATTGTGGCGTGGCCATT
>NW_006203805.1:185538-207575 GCF_000334495.1 Tupaia belangeri chinensis | reverse complement strand
CTGGGGGGTGATTTCTCGCTTTCTGTCTCTCTGTCTCTGTCTGTCTGGCGAGTGCATGCGCCCTATAGCGAAAACCTCTCCAAAAAAAATAAATAAATAAAAGGCAAAACCCACTCTTTTTTTCTTTTTTTTTTTTGGAGAGGTTTTTGCTATAGGGCGTGTGTGCTCGTCAGACAGACAGACAGAGACAGAAAGCCAGAAATCACCCCCTGGGAGGATGGCCATGCCGCAATCCCTTCTCCATTCTCCTCTCGGGATCTTGGGCACACATGCACACATGCTTAGCGTGATTTTAAGCCACTGGGTCTGGGGTTTGAACTGTGGTCGACTACATGGGAGTCCAGTGACACAGCCATTATGCTAGCTGCTGGTCCAAAAACCCACTCTTTTATAGAGATTTTTTAGTGCTTCACTCTCCTGCCCCAGGAGCATGGAAAGAATGCCTTTTCACCCTGAAAGCACCTTGTTATGAGTCAACTTATGTTCTCCCAAAAGATATATTGAAATCCTAATCACTGTACCTCAGAATGTAGAAAAATGGAATTAAAGTATGACTTACTTTAGTGTAAAAAAAATATATTTTTTTTGGAGAGGTTTTCGCTATAGGGTGCGTGCGCTCGCCAGACAGACAGAGACAGAGAGACAGAAAGTGAGAAATCACCCCCCAGGGGGGATAGTCACGCCGCAATCCCTTCTCCTCCATTCTCCTCTCGGGATCTTGGGCACGCACGCACACGCGCCCGGCGTGAGTTTTAAGCCACCGGGTCCGGGACATGAACCGCGGTCGACTACATGGGAGTCCAGCGACATAGCCATTACGCTAACTGCTGGTTCCCATGTAAAAAATATTTTGAGGGCTGGCCTCATAACACAGCCTTTAAGCCCTGTGTATAGAGAGCCAGATCCCACATGTCTGACTGTGGTTCAAATCCTGGCTCTTGTGCCTTGGTAAAACACACCAGGCACGTGTGTATGCATGCCCCAAATCCTGACGAGATGAAGAAAAGGAGGAAGAATAGTTGTGGTGTGACTATGCCACATGCGGGGGGTGGGGGAGGGCGGATTTTATCCCTTTATCTCTCTCTCATGCATGCATATGTGTGCCCTCTAGTAATGAAAAATATCTTGAAATCCATGCATAGTTTTTTCATAATATACATTTTCCATGGACTTTTTGAAGACCCTTTGTATTTGGAAATAGGGTGACTGTGGAAATAGTTAAGATTAAATTATAACCAGAGTAAGATGGACCATCAACCTAACATGACTGGTGTCCTTATAAGAAAAGTAGAGGGAGGACCAGCAGATGGCATAATGGTTACATTGCCAGACTCCCACATAGTCACCTGCAGTTCAAGTCCTGGACTTGGCAGCTTGATACTCATGCCGTGTGCCTGTGTGTACATGCCCAAATCTCAAGAGGGAAATGGAGGAAAAGGGATTGCGATGTGGCCATCCCTTCAGGGGATGTATATGTGTGATATACACCCTGTTGGGGGTGTATATGTGTGATTTCTCACTTTCTGTCTCTCTGGTGAGTGCACACACCCTATAGCAAAAATCTCTCTGTAAAAAAAGGAGAGGAGGCACATAGGAGAAGGTCATGTGATCACAGAGGCAGAGATTGGACTGAAGTGTCTGCAAGCCAAGAAACACGGAAGATCGAAGGCCACTGCCAGAAAAGAGGCAAGGAAGAATTCTTCCCTAGAGCCTTTGGAGAGCAGGGCCTGCAGACACTTTGGTTCCAGATTTCTGTCAAGTGTCTAGCCTCCAGAACTGGGAGACAATGCATTTCTGTTGTTCTAAGCCACTTAATTTGTAGTGCTTTGTTACAGTATCCCTAGGAAATTAATTACTGCCTATTCATAGAAACGTTGGAAAATACACTGAAGGATAACCACCCATAATCCACCAAGCGGGTAACCACTGTTCTAACTTAGAGTGTCTACCCTTGAGTTTTGCCTGCAGCCTCACACCTATGGAGATATTTCTTTCCTCACAAGATGGAGTCCACCCTGTAGGGAATATTGACATTTAAACAGAAGACAGACAAAAAAACAGGTATTGAAAGGAAATGGTTTTGTTTTCTTAGGGTAGATTTTTAGGAATTAGGGCACCTCGGCAGGGCACATTTTCTTGGGGAAACTGCCTGTTGAGACAGAATGGGTGATAATCCATGAGATCCCTATGGAAAAAAGCATAAGAGGGACAACATGAACTCCCTCTTTTTGTTCTGGAATTCTTTTTGTTCGTCCTGGAATCAAACCAAAGTCTGCTGTAATGGTAAGCACAGCACCTAGATCCTCTCCAGGGTTCATTCATGTCACTGAATCCACCCTCATCAGGTCCCGAAGACTGAGGACAAATGCTTCTGTCCCCTCAGAACAACCTGGCCTCTTTTTCTCACCTTGACCTTGCAAAATGTTTCCCAGGATGGGTAGATTTATGCTACTGCCCAGCATCCACTACAGCTTTGTTAATAGCTCTTTTCACAATGTACCAATTAGTGTGTTTTAAATCTCTTCTGAAGTAATGGAAATTTTAAAAATTGTTCCGGAAATTGCAATAAAAATGAAATGGCAGCCTTCCTAATGTGCTGCAGTTTTGATAGAGACACAATTTAAAAGAAAGGTAAGTTTAATGGCACTAATTGGTAGACTTGTGGAGTGGTTTCATTGTGAGAGCTCCCTGCCCCCTTTTAACCATGCACTACACCACTGCATCCATGGTGTTGGCAGTGACCTCATTTGGCACTTATCTTTTGGCAGGCAAGCCAATAGACCCTGACTGAACCAGCGTTGGGAGAGAATTCTTAATATATGCCAAGGACTTAGACGATATATTACATACAGATAATGACCCAGACTCGGGTGGGGTCAGTGGGTATCATGAACTCTAGTCTCCTCTTCATCCATCATATAGTTTTCTATGAGCATTGTGCCTGCTCTTGCAGGAAAATAGGTCTTTTCCCTCCTCCTTCTGCATTCTCTAGATGCCAGCAGGAAAGCAGGTGGAGCTGCTTCTGGACTCAGGAAAGCAGGTGGAGCTGCTTCTGGAATTAACTGCACATGTGCTGAGCATTTGTCTCATTTGGGTCTTACAAGGTGCATGTCTCAGCTAGCTCTTCATGACTTTTCACGCCTAAAGAGAGTGTGTGTGTGGACTAATCCATGCTGTACATTATGGTATTTGCTAAACTGTGTGTGTGTGCACAGTTCATGAGGTTTGACTGTTAGAATAATATTAACCTACCTATTTTGAGTTTTTCATCATCCCTCAATTGTTCTGATACCTGCTGAGGCTAAAGTCCATGTTTACATTTGAGATGGATTTCGGCTTTCCAAGGGCCCATGTGTTTCTTCTGGGCAGGAGCATAGTCATCCCATTACAGACCGAATGAACCCTTGACTGAAATGATTTAAAGTTAGATGGTCTGTATACCAAACACTTTGTACTTCTCAAAGCACAGGCTGGCTCTTCTCTGTAAAGACTGCAATTTTTAGGGGTACAAAACTTCACGTAGCCTTTGTTTTTCTCTTGGAGATGTGCATAATACCTTATTTGCCCTATACAGAAGGAGTTATAGTTCCATGAGGACTGAGTACATAGTAAACCCATTTTTTGTTTATATTTGATAATATAATTGCATCATTTTTACGAAATCAGAATGGAGTTATAGTTTAGGACTCAAATTACCTGCCTGTACCGTTTAAACTGTCCACTCTAATAATCTTAGGTAGCTTTAAGAAAGGTTGAGTAATGTGGCTGCTATATTTCTTAGCTGAGTTCTTGGAAGGAAAAGTGAATTAAATATCACGTATATGATGATTCATTTGGGTATATTTGAAGATCTATTTAAGACTGATTTTGAGAACTAATTTTGGCCAGCCATGTTTATGCAGTGCTATCACAATGCTCTGAGAGGTTGAAGCCACATGGGAAAGTTCCAAGTTTGTGTCTTGAGATCTCTTCTGCACGCTGGATGTGTGCATGAGTGCTTGTGATCCAGGCTGGTTGAGGCTGGGGATGGAACTACAGCATGAAGACCCCATTGGGGGTGTCCCCCTCTGCCTACCTCTCTCATGGAAGAAATAAAAACATATAAACTAACAAAATCTTTCTCAATTTTTGGCTATTCTTTCAGGATTATGTGTGTATGGTATTTTGCATTATCAGCACCAACAAGGTGGAATTGATTGTCCTTTTCATTCTTTCTTTCTTTTTTTTTTTTTTTTGAGAGAGATTTTTGCTGCACCGTGCATGCACTCACCGGAGAGACAGAAAGGCAGAAAGTGAGAAATCACCCACCAGGGGGATGGCCACACCACAATCCCTTCTCCATTCTCCTCTTGGGATTTTGGGCATGCACGCACACATGCCCAGCATGAATTTAAGCCATTGGGTCTGGGACTTGAACAGCAGTGGACCACGTGGGAGTCCAGTGATGCAACCATTACATCTTCTGCTGGTCCCAGTTGTCCTTTTAATTCTAATTTGGAGATAAATCATTCCACAACTGCAGTCTGGATTTTAGACTCCAGCCCTACAAGCAACACTATTTTTCCTGGGAGAATTAGGAACCTCAGAGAATGCTTTGAGACACTGATCACATATTGAACATCAGATTTTGGAGATAGGAAAAGCTATTTCACTTTCAGTGCCTGGCCTCAAGCATCTTAGTAACCCCAGGAGGAAGGCATCAGACAGTGCGTAGGCGGCACTTCCAGCCTCTTATGTACCGGATGCCTAATGAATATATTGGGAAGGATGGTAACTCGCTCACTGGGACAGCTTTTCCAGGGCATGATGGCTCTAGGTGGTGGGCACAATGTGTAAGTGAAATGTTCTTGCTCCTCTTCCATAACCTTTCAGTTTGCAAAGCATTGTGAGTACCCTGGTTCTCCAGGTCTTCTCAACTTTTAGGAGCTATAAGTTCCCCTGCCTGGCATAGCTGGTGCTAGCCCATCCTACTTTATTTGTGTGCAATGTGTTTACCAAGGCAGGCAGAGTCGCAGCTGAAGCAAGCTCAGGAAAGTCTCCCCACAGTAACTTCTTGCGCCTGTTTGCTCTGGAAATCAGGTGCAACTTGAGATGAGAAAAGATCCACACTCAGTTATAGAGAGGGGAAGACATTCAGTGTGTTGGGATTGGGTTCACGGGCTTCTTTCCTAAGAGTTTGTATTCCTTCTGTATGGTTATCAGATACATTTGCTCCTTTAAATAGCCGTGATTCTGGGGTGGAATCGAGACTCTCTGTTTAGTGTTAGAGTGTGATAATAATAATAACTGATGTGAACTGAGCCATTGGTAAGTATATTTCCAGCCTCAGTTTACAGAGAAGGAAAGTGAGGCTCAGAGTCTGTTCATAGATCATAGCTCAGAGGAGGTCAAGTGGGTCTAAATGTTGTCTTGGGGGTGAAGAATGTCTCTGTTTCAAGGTCAGACTGAACTCCAATTTGCACTTAATATTGGGAAAGGAGGTAGTCTATAAATAGATATGGTTCCGTCTAGATTTGATTCCAAACCTAATGGTGTGTGTAATTACATGATTGCTACTATTAGCATATAGCACTGTTTGCTGAGATGCCAAAGTTTGTGTTTCATGCAGGAAACTAGGCTAACAACCACAGTTTAACACAGTAATGCTGGTAATTAGCAAAGCTCTCACTTAACTAAATGGGCCATTTGCCTTGAAACCAGTGTGTAAATGGAAGTACAGTAATCTATCTATCATCCCAATCACCTCTGTTGTCAGTTTAGCCACTGGCTGTAGTTATTTCTTTATCTATCCAAACAACTCAAATAAACTGTACACAGGAAGCTTTAATAGAAGGGAGAAAGGCTGAAGTACTGATGGGAATTGTGGCTGGGCGACTCCAATCTCCATCCAGGATTCATTAGGCACCTATTTTTAAAAGGAATTATTAATTTAATTTATTATTATTATTATTTTATTTGACTGGAGAGAGACAGAGAGAGAGGGAAAGAAAAAGCAAGCCACCAGGTCTGGTACTCGAACTGTGGTTGGCTATGTGGGAGTCCAGTTCCTTAACCACCATGCCATCTGCCAACCCCTATTAGGCACTTATTGTTGAGCAAGGATGAGCCTCTGGGTCTAATTGTCATAACAGGCTGTAACCTGTTTCTTTCTCCCTTTCAATACAGATGTGGTGTCTGATTGGTCTCCTGTGCATGAAGCAGCAATCCAGGGACGTCTGCTCTCTCTGAGGAAGCTCGTCAGCCAGGTTGCTTTTTGAAAAATATGATAAATCTTAAGCACATCCCATTGATTTGCCACACTGTGGGAAAACAGTCAAAGGCTGGTATTAAGATACGGGCCCAGCCTGGTGGCGCAGTCCGTAGCATACTGAACTGAGGTGCTGGAAGTCTCATGGCCGACCATGGGTTTGGATTCCTGGGCTTGGCTTGAAAACATGCTGTGTGTGCACGTGCACTGTGTGTGTGTGTGTGTGTGTGTGTGTGTGTGTGTGTGTGCCCAAAGTGTTGATGAGCTGGAGGACCAGGGAAGGGGGATCATAGTGTGATGAGGCCCTATAGAGGGTGTTTTTCTCTCTCTCTCCCTCACTCTCACTTTCATGCTCATAAACACACACATTCTATTATGAATAAAATAAATAAACTTTTACCTGTTGAAATATCCATTTTGTAAGCCAAATAATAATGTGGTTGAATATATAAAAGAAAATGAAATAAAAAAGGAAAAAAAAAAGGAAAAAAAGATATATAAATGTCCTCTTCAAGGGACCAGCAGTTAGTGTAATGGCTATGTTGCTGGACTCCCACATAGTCGACCGCAGTTTGAGTCCCGGACCTGGTGGCTTAAACTCACACCAGGCGCGTGTGCGTGTGTGCCCAAGATTCCGAGAGGAGAATGGAGGATAAGGGATTGCGGTGTGGCCATCCCCCCTGGGGGCGATTTCTCACTTTCTGTCTCTCTGTCTCTGTCTGTCTGTCTGTCTGGCGAGCGCACGCGCCCTATTGCAAAGTCCTCTCCAAAAAAAGAAAAAAAAATGTCCTCTTCAGCAAAGTGAGTTCACTCTCATTTTATCTAACTGTTTACTTCTTTGGAGGTTTCCATAATATCAGAGTTTAGTATAATTCCAGGCAATAGTAGGTACTACACTATCTGTTGAGTGAGTAACTGGCAAATTAGCACATTCAAATTGTCTTTGCCTTATTTGGTACACTGTGTTCTTGAAAATTATCCTGCAATGGAAAGGCTCGGCCACTGTGGCACAGTGATAATGCAAGCACCCTGCAAGAGTGGAAGCCATCTGGTGACCACAGGGTCAGATCCTGGTGTTGGTCTGAAAACCTGCTGGGTGCAACTGAACACCCAGGATTCTGAGGAGCTGGAGGGCTTGGGAAAGGGGATCAAGGTGTGAGAAAAACTTGTTAAAGGTGTTTTTCTGTTTCTCTCTTGCACTTGCATGCATGTGCATGTGTACTCATGCACTATCATTAAAAGAAAAAAGAGGCTAGCCCTGTGGCCTGGGGGTTAAGGGGTCCAGATCCCATATGGCTCACTGTGCCATTGAATCTTGGCCCCAGCACCTTGAAAAACACTCTGGGGGTGCGTGTACATGTGTGTGTCTGTGCACATGTGCACATGCCCCAAATTCCAGAGACAAAGGGATTGTCGCGTGATCACGCTTCATGGTGGAGTGGTGCTTTCTCCCTCTCCTCCTTCTCAGTCTTTGTGTCTATCTGGTGAGTACGTGTGTCCTCTGGCAAAAAAAAAAAAAAAAAAAAAAAGGAAGAAAACTATTATGTAAAACAGTGATTCTCAACTAGGGCAATTTCACTCTTCAGGGGACATTTGATAATGTTTGGAGCCACTTTTGGTTGTCACACTAGGGTGCTGGTGGTGATAATGGCATCTAGTGGGCGGAGACCAAGGATGTTGCTAAATATCACAGAGTGCACAGGTGCACAGGACAGCCTCCACATAAAAAATTACCCAGCCCAAAATGTCAGTAGCGCTGGGTTGAAAACCCCTGATGTAAAATAGATGCTTGAAAATGTCATTTTTAAATATATAGTTTATAATTTCAAAGACATTTCAGTTCCATTAAATCCTCAGTTGACAGTGGCTCTGAATGGTTTGATTTTAGTTTCTCAGCTCCTCAGATGTAATTTCAAGTACACATTGATTTTTGAGTTCTGATGGTTTCAAATTCTTGGGAAAACCTGAGCAAAGGCACTTTTAAGAAAGCACTTTAAGTAATCATTCAAAATGATCATAAAGTTTTTGTTAAAAAAGTTCTGTTCTTTGAAAAGACACCAAGTTAAGTGCTGTCAGCCTTTCCTCTACCAATGGAACCCTTAGGCAGTCTGGAAAAGTCTATGGATCCCTTCTCAGCGTAATGTGGTAAATGTGTGCAATACAAATAGAAGAAACCTATCAAAACATTAAAACAAATGTGTGACATCGTATACGGGCTCTTTTTTTTTTTTGAGAGATTTTCACTGTAGGGCGCGTGCGCTCGCCAGACAGACAGACAGAGACAGAGAGACAGAAAGCGAGAAATCACCCCCCAGGGGGGATGGTCACACCGCAGTCCCTTCTCCTCCATTCTCCTCTCAGGATCTTGGGCACGCACGCACATGCGCCCGGCGTGAGTTTAAGCCACCGGGTCCAGGACTCGAACCACGGTCGACTATGTGGGAGTCCAGCGACATAGCCATTACGCTAACTGCTGGTCCCCGTATATGGGCTCTTTAAATGAATTCATTAGAAAAGAAGATCTAATGGTGATTTTAATAATAACTACAATTTCTAACGAGGATCAGCATGTGCTTCAAGATATTTTAGATATCTGCAGCCATCGTAATGCAATAACAGCATCTGTGCTCGCTATCGGAGATAGTCCTGCATACTGCTGTTAGTGAGTGGTATGTTGTCTACATTCATAATTGAAGGATATGCTAAAATTCAGGTAGAGGTTAGTGAAAATAAGTGAGTATGTTTACAAAATTCTCATTTCATGAACGAGTCTACATTAAGAAACCCTCCTAAAACAAAGCAGTTGCCAGAGAACAACACATCATACTACCCTAAGCAACTGTCGTGTGTCATCTGTTGGTTGCGGCAGCCTATTACAAATAGAGCCATAGGTTATAACACATCGACTCTAGTGAAAAGAAGTTAGGCTGCTTCTCAGGTGAAACATTGACCCTGTTATATTGCATGTATGTTTATTTATATTCAATATTCTTGTGATTACTGAACGTCAGCCAGAACCATGTCTTTATCTAAAGCTCTGTCATATTATGTGAGTTACCTTCTTGGAACCTCAGTTTCTGCCTTCATCAAGTGAGTGTTCTAATACCTACCTCTACTCCAAAACTCAGTAGCATAATACAGTAAACACTATTTCTTAACTGATGTTCAGGTCAACTGATTTAGGCTGGGCTTGGCTAGACTTGCTCCAAGCTGTGGGTTGGGTTCAGCTCTGCTGCACTTGTCTCCTGCCATTGTTCATGGACCACTGGCTACTTGAGGAATTTTCTTCTCATGGCAAATGACTGGAGCATAGCAAGGCAAGCCCAACCATGCAAGACTACTTCAAATTTTTGCTTACATCATATCCTTTAATATCCATTGGTCAAAGCAAATCCCATGACCAAGACTAACATAAAAGTCAAGGACGTATATTTTGTCAACTATGAGGTCATGGAAAGGGTCTGTTATACTGCTACAGGAGAGTAAACAGTCTAGTATGTTAACTTATAGGGATTCAAGAAAATTAACTGAGATATCACATGTAAATTACCTAGTCCAGTTACTAACATCACAAATGGTATTTATTTTCTTATTACAATCTACATAGCACTTTGCGTAATAAAAGAATACTGAAAAACACTATTGCTAAACTAAACAAACATATTTTAGTGAAGCAAATGGAACAAAACATTAAAATGGCTATAAAGCAAAGTAAAGGAAGAGAAAATATAAGAAACCATTCCCATCAGTTCCAAGAAGGGAGAAACTGAATCTGTAACTAATTGTTATGTATCATGGCTTTACCTGAAAATAATCCAATGTGGTTTTTAAAAAAGAACAATGCTTGGGGCCGCTGGCTGGCCCCATTAGTATTTTTTTAAGCTTATTTATTTCTTCCCAGAGAAGGAGAGAGAGTGGAGAGATACAACACCCCAATAGGGTCTCGACACCATAATCCACCCCTAGCCTTCAGCAAGTCCCAGATCATGGGCAAGCACCTGCCTAATATACTCAGGGAAGTCTCTGGACTTGAACTGGGAAGGAACCTCATGTGGAATTGCCTCATAGAATATTGGGTTTTACTATTTTTACTCTTGTACCACTGTCTGACCCCTGCATTTTTTTTTCTGCATTGGAACTTTTTAAAGTTCCTGTAGAACTACCATGTTTAAGGGCAAGAAAAAGCCATTTTGATAGTCATAGGAGAGAGGCATTGGACATGAAAGGAAGAGTATGAGAAAAGGAATAGAAAGAATAATGAGTTTCATTTCATGAAAATAAAGAACGTGTTCATCGGACCAGCAGTTGGTATAATGGCTGTGTCACTGGACTCCCATGTAGTCGACCGCAGTTCGAGTCCTGGATCTGGTGGCTTAAACTCATGCTGGGCACGTGTATGTGCGTGGCCAAGATCCCAAGAGAAGAATGGAAGAGAAGGGATTGTGGCGTGGCCATCTCCCGGGGGGAGGGGGGATATCTTGCTTTCTGTCTCTGCCTCTCTCTATCTATGGAGGATCCCCCAATGCTTTGGTCTTGTATTAGTTATCTCTTGCTGTGCAACAAATTATCCCCAAATTTAGCAGCTTAAAGCAACATACATGGATTAGTTCACAGTATCTGTCAGTCGGAACCTATAGGTAGTTCACTGGGTCAGGGACTCTTGTGAGTCTGCAATGAAGTGGGCCAGAACTCTACTCCTCTTAAGGCTTGACTAAGAGAAAGGAATGCCAGGCTCACTTATGTGGCTGGTCCAAGATTCTCTTCTCCCTGGGTTGTTGAACTGAGGGCCTCGGTTTCTGTTCAGCTGCTGGTTGCAGGCCACCCTCAATTTCTTGTCATGGATCTCATCAGAATAAGTAAGCCAATTAGTGAGAGGGCAAGAAAGAGAGAGAGCAAGGTGAAAGACCTTTTATGATGTAATCATGAAAATGACTGCCTCACTCATGTACGTATTGTCTTCATTGGAAAGAAATCTCTAGGTCTAGCCTTCATTCAAGGGGAGGGGATTATACAGGACTGTGAATAACAGGATACTGGAATCACTGGGAGGCTCACAGGTCAGAGACTTGTAAGCATGGCAAGTTGAAGTTCACTTTATTCTTTTAAACTCTTATCATTCTCCATTGCATACTTGTCACTGCCAGTAAGTACTTGGTAAAGCTCTCTTTTAGAGTGGGCAGACTGGGCTGGGGGGGTCTGGAGGGCATCTTATTTAATTTTTTGGTTGGGGAACTGTATGGTTGGTTGGGGGAACTGTATGGTTCTGGAAGTGATGCAGACCCATGGTCATTATACTGGTCACTCCCTGCTAGCGTTGTCTTGCTGACCAGTTCTATACCTTTGCTTTCATTTTTATTTTAAGTTTATTTTTCTTCCATGAGTGATAGAGGAGTGAGAGACAGAAAGACAGGCACCCTCAACAGGGCTTCACACCACCCCTAGTCTTAGCTGGCCTGATTCATGGGTGCACCTAGTGTGTTCAGGGAGGTCTCGGGTTGCAAACTCAGCACCTTTCCCATGTGGGTTCACTTGTATTACCACTGCATCCCCATCTGGCCCCAGTTCTGCACCTGTTCTTATTAACCATTCTTCTTGTGATTGGTTTTGGCCCAGTTCCATACCTAGGTCTGTTCTTTTAACCACTTGTGTCTGATGCCCTCACATAATTTCTGCATCATGTGACAATCACATCCCTCTTGTTGCATTGACAAAACTACTTTTTAAAAGTATGATGACTTTGTGAGAAAGTATGGTATTTTCTCCTGTCAACTGGACATTTAAGTCAGGTGTGAATAGTAAAGTGAGAAATTACATATTCTTTCCTTTGATCAAGACCACAGTTGGCAAATCCGTTCTCTATAAAGAGCTAGATAGTAAATATTTCAGGCTTTGCAGACCACACAGTCTCTGTGGCAGCTCCTCTACTCTGCTGTTGCAGCACAAAAGCTAGCATAGAAAAATATGTAAATGAACGGGCATGGCTGTATTCTGATAAAACTTAGTTTATGAATGCTAAAATTTGAATTTTACATAATTTTCATGTGTCACAAAACATACTTCTTGTGATTTCTTTTCATCCATTTAAAACGTACAGACCAATCTTAGCTACCGTACTGTACAAAAACACATTGTGGGCTGGATTTGGCTCATGGGCTGTCCTTTGCTGATTTCTTTGTCAAAAGTAGGGCAGAGCTAGGAAGGCCAAGAAAAAATTCTAAATGTCAGGGAAAGGAGGTTTATTTTCTTTTGAGAAAAAAATTGGGATGTAACTGATATTTTTGTTATGTACATGATCAAATCCTGTGTATTACTAAATACTTATATTTAATGAACAGTTTTTATTAGTTGATAAGCACATTTTAATTTCCTAAAGTTATAAAATGTATTTATTAAACTTCCTGAAAGGTGTTTATACTATACAGTATACTATATAGTATATTTCTATATTCCCTTGCAGTTTCACAATTTTCTTGTGATTGTCCCACAAGAAAGAGCCGCAAGTTACTATGATAAAATTTGACAATTACTTGTTAAATTTAGCGATTTGATCCAGGCTAGCTTTTTCTTTCCTTACTTGTTTCTTCTGTGAGAAAGACAGAGAGAGAGAGAGGTACATCTAACATGGTCTTCACACCAAAATCCACCCCCAACCTGAGCCAGCCAAGATCGACAGGCATGCCCATGGGCCTAATGTGTTCAGGGAGTCTCTGGTCATGAATGCCGGACTTTCCCATATGACCTTAGCATTGTGGATGGTTGTTACTGCTGTGCCACCATGGCTGGCCTGGTCTAGGCTCACTTGAAAATTTTTTATATTGAGAAATACTGTAAACAATTGTAGAAGAACTTAAACATATATATATACAATTTCCTTAATAACCCAGATGATAACCTTGCCATGTGACTGCCCCCCAGGTCAAGGAATGGAAGAATATTACTTTGCTGACTATTCCAAGGCATCCTCCCACCCACTCTCATTGTGCTTTTCTTTTTTCTTTTCTTTTCTTCTCTCTTTTCTTTTTTCTTTCTTTCTCTTTAAGACAGGATCTTGCAGTGTTGCAATTCCCCTGTCTCAGCCTCCTGAGTAGACAGACTATAGACATGCCACCATGTCCAGCTTTTAGGTTGGTCTGGGAATTGCACCAGCACATCCCATGTGGGCTCTGCCTACTGAATAGCAGCATCTTCCAGTGCCTACGATCACAGCTGGGCCTTGCTGTATTTTGTAAGGCACAATCCTGTGCCTGTTCCATAGAAGTAACTGTTACCAGACATTTTTGACTTTCTTTATGGTTTTATTTTCTGTGATAATCTGAAACAAGATAGATTCATTTTTCCCAGTGCTTTTTGTTTTGCTAAGTGATGTGTAAACTCCAGAGAGAGAGAGAAACAGAGAGAGAGAGAGAGAGAGAGAGGGAGAGAAGAAGTCCCCCCACCTTTGGGGCATAATCACACCACAATCCCTTCTATTCCATTTCTCCATCCTATTGGATTTTGGGTGCATGTTTTTGTGAGCACGCACACACACACTCACACACACACACACACACACACACACACACACACACATCCCTGGTGTGTTTCTCCAACTGCTGGGACTTGAACTGTAGAGTCGGCCATGTGAGTTCTGCCTGCTCCAACCATGAGGCCACAGAACTGGCCCAATTTTGACAAATTTTGACTTTTATATTGAAGTACTCATTCAGTATGCATTAGTTTGAATCTTTTACCCAACATTCTTGCAAACATAATCCTTGCAGTTGTTTGGAGTCATAATTCGTTCAGTGTAATAGTCCACTGAATGGTTATACCACAATTTGTTAATCCAGTTGACTGTTCAGCATTTGTGTTGTTTGCAGCTTTTGGCCACCATGGCCAATTTGGTTGTGAATGCTCTTGCATATGTATGTGTATATTTCTTGAGTGTGTATATACCTACAAGTCAAATTGCTGGGTAGTAGGCACTTGTGTGGTCAAGTGTAATAGACATGCCAAGCTGTTTGGTTGTACCACATTAAACTCCCACCAGCAGTGTGTGACAGCTCCTTTTTTATCATGACTGTCAATACCTTAGTGTACTGTCTAACTTTGAGTTAGGTTAACTTTTTGAAAATTTATTTTATTATTATCATTTTATACATTCAATCTCTATACATCATTTAGATCATAAAGAGAATTTACCCAGCATGAAATGCCCCTGAGCCTTTTAGAATTGTCATTGTACTAGAATTGTGACTGAATACCAACTCCGGGGCACTGTTGTTTGCACTTCTTTCTCTGCCCATTTCTTCTCTTCCAGGGGTGGCGGGTGAACCTCATCACAGCAGATCGTGTGACCCCTCTTCATGAAGCCTGTCTTAGAGGTCATCTCTCTTGTGCAAGATTTTTATTAAAGAATGGAGCTCAGGTAAGTACAGTTCAAATGACATCTTGGAAACCAGGAATGAAACATGACTCTTTCTATCCCTCTGAATAATGTCTAGTACTTTGATTAGCCTAATCTGAAATATGAAGAGGGAAGTTTTTCAGGAGTATTATGTCCATTAAACTTTTTTGCTTTAGTGATGGATGAAATACTGAATTTTTAGCTAGAAAGTCATGCTTAGAGTCTATAATTTACTTTATCAAACACTGCTGATCACTAACTGTTAGACTTCTGCCATCATTTGCTATGGCTAGAAGGTAGTGAACATACCACAGAAAGCACGTATCATTGGGCTGGGAAGTGGGGGGTGTCTGGGGAGAAAGAAAATCTCTGGGTGGCTCTTGCTGCTAGCAAGCAGACTGTACTTGTTCACCTGGTAGCAGGATTCCAAGAGCAGGAAAAGAGGGCAAGCTCCCTGCTTGCATCACACTTGCTACTGTCCCATTGGCCCAGGCAAGTCACATGGGCAAGGCCACATTCAAGGACTGGAAAACCAGTTTTTGTCTTGTGATAGGAGAAGTTGCAAAGCCACATTGCAAAGGGATCTGCATACTGGGGTAGAGAGCATCTGTGGACATTTTGGTAAAGTACTATGATGTAGAAAGTATTTACACTAAGCGGGTGTTGGGAACACACAGAAAGGTTCCTAACCCATCTATTTCTGTTGGGGAGAGAGAGAGAGAGAGTCTAAAGAGGCATTTTCTCCATGAAATGATATCCAAGTTGAAACCTAAAGCACCTGTTGGAGTTAGCTAAATGGAGGTTTGGGGGGAATTATGAGTTCCCTGGATACAGAAAATAGGAAGGCTTGGAAGTGAAAGTGAACAAATTTTTGTGACTTCTAGGTGATCTTAATGGCAGGAGAGTAGAGTGAGTGAGAGGGTTCAGAACACAAACAGCCTCGTTATCCATGGCAAGGAAATGAACTTTGGGCTAAGGATTAGTAAAGAGGCAGAAATGAGTGCATCTTTGGATTTTTATTTGGGATAAGGAAACTTTTTCAAAACTTGGAAGCAGAGCCAGGGCTAAGGTGAGGCAAAGGAGGCTTCCAGGGTATAAATATTTTTTTTCTTAAGTTTTATTTTCCTTTCCTTCTTTTTTTCATATTAGTTTCTACATTTAATGACTGTACATCTTTATAGCATACAAAATTAATTGTCCCATCATGAATAAGCTGCATATTAATCCATTCAAAGATATTATCATACACATTATCATCAATAGATAATTTTCCATTTTTGTGTCTGTTAAACATTTTGCTTCTTTCCCCTTGATTCCTTCCCTCCCTTCTGCTTTTCCGTCCATTGCCCACCCTCCTTCCATACTGTGTCTTGTATCCACAGTTGCTTTCCATGCTTTTATACCTTCTAATCTTTCAGTTTCTGCCGTAGAGTTCAAACATTCGGTATATATTAAGTAGGGGCATGCAATGCCTCTTTTTCATCGTCTGGCTTTTGTGTGACCTTGAGAATGAGTATCTCTTTAGCTTCTGCACCCTGGGCATCTTTTGTGTCTCACTCTAGTCCTGACCTTCCTAGGAAGTAGAGTGTATGAATGAGTATATTGTCTTAACAGTATCTGTGCTTAACAGATTCACTAAATAATTACTTAACAATATAGATAAATGTGTCTGCATTTGGCTTTCCTACTTACTATTCAGTGATAGCTCAAACACAATGGAGTTAGAAGTTAACTTTTAAATTTCTGTCTGCTTTCCAACACTAGAAAAGATGGCTTCCAAGATTATAGTTGTATGGCCGTATAGGACATTAACCAGTTTTGTATCTATAAGCAAGTGTATTTCAGCAGTCTATTGTCCAATTATTAATTGCCTGTTGAGCTAACCTTACCATCTTACTGGTTCCCTTATTATTAGGTTAAATAAAATTTTTGGCATGTATTAACTCTATTTGTATAAAAGTCATGATTTTAAAAGTTTTAAGAATGATTCTTTAACAATTTTAGGTTACTCTGGCTGCTGTCAGGAAACTGGGTTGGTATAGGATGGGTCTAGGATGAAAGTTTAAGGAGATTTGTTTGTAAGCTATTGAAATTATCCTAGTCAGTTTCAGAGTTCATATTCTTGGGGAGGGCATGGAGGAGACAGAACATTCAGTAACATTCTTGGTGCCTTACACACACTTGATAGCTCATTCAGTTTTTTTACAATCACATTGTAGAACTTGGTATTTCCCCCCTGTTTTATAGTTGTGAAATTTAAGGCTCAGAGAAGTTAAATAACATCTTAAAAGTGATGGAGTCTTTTTGAACCCAGGGCAACCCATTACCTGTTTTTATCCTGGAGCTTTTCATTCTAGGTGAACGCCATGACTTCTTACTGGCACACACCCTTGTTTAACGCTTGTGCCAGTGGCAAACTGGATTGTGTGAATTTGCTTCTGCGGTATGGAGCCAGCCCCAACCCTGAGAATGATCTGGCATCCCCCATCCATGAAGCTGCTAGAAGAGGTAAATATGTTGAGAATTTAAGTTTTCTACCCATTCCTCTGAGGGCCACCTTACTGTTGAAAGAAAGAGGGAAGAAGAGGTATATTTTAGAGTAGTGGATCTCAGTGGGATGCTGGGACCAAAAGCCCCAGCTTTCCCTGCCTGTAAATGATTCTTGGGCCCCATTGAGTCAAAAGCTGTGTGGGTAGAGCCCAGCCATCTGTGTTGTTGTTTAATAAGCCATCCAGGTGATTCTGATGCACAGTGAGTTTGAGAACCTGCATTTAGGCTATTTGCAATGTTTCCCACTGTATTCCTGGAACAGGGCCTGGTACATAGTAGACAATCCATCTGTATGGTTGGACTCATTACCCCATAGAAATCAAGTTATTTTATAAAATAAATGATCTTCAATTTTAGACCTTTAAGGAATATTGTCTCAGGGCCATCTAAGTTTGCCAAGTGAAGCAAACTTGCAATTTTCGAAACTGATTATAAAGTTCGGGGATAATTCTTCTCATAAAACCAGTTTTCCTGATATTCTTAACTCTGGGATCAAAAATAAAATGTGCAAGTTTTGCTTTTCTCTGATGTTTATCATCATCATCATAATGGTCATACCTTGCCTGAGGCTTTCCCAATGGCTTTCACAGAACAGCTTTCCAATTGACAGAATCAACCCATATTATAATTACCTCCCAAAGCATTGATGTTCCCTTATTGAAGGGCATACTAACTCATCATATTCACTGTGTCAAAAAATTAAAATAGTAGTATAAGGGAAACATGAAGTCACGAGGTTTAAAGTTTGACATTTTCGACCAAGGAAGAGCATTTGGCTTTCCCCCAGCTGGCCAGATGGGGCTCTGCTCATGATATAGATCTGGAGCTTCTAAGCCCTGCCTGTGTCCCTGTGGCCTATTTCTCCCAGGCCTACCCTTGGAGAGGTTGTAAGTTTCCTCCTCTGTCCTGTGGCCCACACTGTGCCCTTTTCTTCATCCGGTTCACCTACAGTCTCCTTTCCTCCATAGTTTTCCCCAACTCTTACCTCCATTTCTGTGTGTGGACTATTTGTGAAGCCACAAACCATTGAAAAAGTGGACTGAAAATGGTTAGTGGTTGCTTACCGTGGCTGTTAAACTCAAGTGGAGCTTCACCTGTAGCTGCAGATCACCTCTTACAGGCAACCTGTTAACTGATGGCAGTGTTGAAAAATCATTCCTGATCCTCAGTAAAGGAAATAGAGCCTCTAGATAAGTTCCAGGCAAATTTAAATGTGAGAAATGGGGAAGGTGTTAGCGAAGGGAAGTTGTGCTGAAACTGTTTACTTCTGCTTTGGGCTGCAGGCTACGTGGAGTGCGTTGAGGCCCTCATAAGGCACGGGAGCAACGTTGACCATATCGTTAGTTACCTGGGCTCTGCACTGTATTTGGCTTGCGAAAAACAGGAGATAGCCTGTGCCAAGAAGCTTCTGGAGTCAGGTAAAACAAAAAGTGAAACAAATTAAGGAGTGAAAATGAAAAGTAAATCATATGTGTTTAAAAGAACCTTCTATGAATGAGTGTGGGCAATAAAGTCGGACAAGATCAGGATTAATGCTGACTGTTCCCACACGAATGATTTCACAGAGTTTGGACTTTATTTTTTTCACTTGTAACTGGGGTGATGACAATAGTAGTGATGATGATGATGATACCCCCTCCCAGGGTGGTCCTCAACGGTTATTAGTTTCTCTTCCCTTCCCTGTGACTCCAACGTTCTGGCCAATCATGGTATTAGAGCCTGCAAAGCTGCTGGATTAGGCTGGAGTCTTCCTCTCTGAGACCTTCTTCACCAGTTCTCTTTGATTTGGAACTTGAACTGGCCCCATTTTACATCTCAGTAATGTAAACAGTACATTCTCTTTGAGAAGGTCTATGTACCATCCTTCCTTTTCACCTCCTTGCTTTGTCTAGTCTTCTTAACACCTGGAACACCATTCCATCACCTCTTTAACTATCTGAGTCCTGCTTATTCTTTCTCCCCCCCCCCCCGAAGAATTATTTAATTTTATTTATTCATTCATTTATTTTAATTTGACCAGAGAGAGACATGGGTGGTGGGGAGTGAAAAAGCAAGTCACCAAGTCCAGGGCTTGAACCGTGGTCAGCTATGTGGGACTTTCCAGCACCTTAACCACCACGCCACCTGCTGCCCCCCCCCAGTACTGTTTATTCTTTAAGACTCCAGTGACCTCTAAATTTTTTTTGTAAAGGCAGCGTCTTGCCATGTTACAGTCCTCCTGCCTCGGTCTCCCAGCTGGGACTACAGGTTTGGACGACCACACCTGGCTCTTTTTCAAATAAGTTCTCACTCTATTGCCTGGACTAGCCTTAAGCTTGAGATTCTTCTGCCTCAGACTCCTCCAGTCCCGGGAATTATAGATGTGCATCACCATACCTGGCTGGACCAGGTGTCAGTCTTGGTCTGTACTGGCTATAGTTAGGTTCCGATAGTATGAAACATGCAGGTTTCGTGCACCAGGTTTTTTTCTTGCATCACCTCTATGTAGCGCTCAAAGATGAGTTTTCCACTTCATATGCTCATGCTGTACATTCAGCCACATTATCACTGGCATTTTGTCCACATGATGAAATGTAATGAAATCATCACCTGTTTTCTCAGACTCGCCGTGCTCACTGTGGATCCCCCTTTGTTAGGGAATTTTGAGACTCAATGCTTTGCTGGGTTGGGGGGATGGTTGGACTCTGCTCTTTGGCTGACACTGTCTTGTTCTTGGAATTATTTAGGAGCAAGTGCAAACCAGGGCAAAGGTCTGGATTCTCCTCTTCACGCAGTGGCCAGGGTGTCCAGTGAGGAGCTGGCCCACCTGCTCATGGACTTTGGAGCGGACCCCCAGGCCAAGAATGCTGAGGGCAAACGACCCGTGGATCTGGTGCATCCAGAGAGCCCTCTGGCCCAGCTCTTCTTGCAGAGAGAAGGTGCTTCTCCTTTGCCTGAATCTAAGCCCTAATCCATAGTGACTCCTTCGGGGTCTAGTAGGCAGATATTTACTAAGTTCTGACTTCCAATCATTCTCTGCCATTCCCACAGGTGGGGAAGTGGAGATGCTATAGTATTCATGAGGCACAGTACTGGTTTTGTAGTAAATAACATCCTGCTGTTTGCCATGTTGGAGACAGGCTGTTTGGGGTGATCTACTATTCATCTATGCAGTAGGCCAGTTTTCAAAGAACTAAAATGTTTTAAAATTTTAATCTTAAAGTTATCTGAAATATACTTTAAAATTATGTCTCAGAAGCCTCTTTGGAGATGTGTGCTGTCTCACTGCACTACAGATAGGCCCAACTACCGGGGTTAAAACGCAGCTAATTCAGAATAGAGGGTCTTTATTCACACCGTTTTGAAGACATTTATATGATAAACATTGACGAGTCCATATTTCTCTGTAATAAGAACTGGCATGCCTAACCCGAATGACGGAACTTTGTGGTTGGGTAGTGTGCACAGGCATAGGGTTAATTCCCTGGGCTTTGATGTTGGGGCGGGCTCAGGTGGGGAGCAAAGGCCTCTCAGTTTGGGGAGACTGACGATCGCAATCTTAATTGCCCATAGAGGCAATTGAGCTGCTGGCTTGGTACTTATTCTCTTCCCCAAGTGTGGACTGTGTTAAGTTACAAAGGTTGTGTGACTTTGAAGCAGGCCTCCCCTCCCGAAGGATTCTGATACCAGGTAATCTGGTTATTTTCTCCCCACATGCTGGGAAGTAAGGTGGGCTCTGGGCAGAACTGTAAAGTGGCCCTAGGAAGTCCTTCTTCTTCCTATTCCCACTCTTCCTGGGTTCTGGATGCCAAGCCCCCTGCCTTGTACTCCTGAGCCATGCCCATCGGGTGGGGAAGGCTGACCGCAGGCACTAGGAACAGTCCCAACAGAGACCCCTTTATGCTATGCTATGGGATCGTCAATGGGCAATTCTACCTGCATTTGATTTTTTTTGTTTTGTTTTCACAAAATTCTTTCTATATACACAGGGCCACTTTCTCCATCAGGCATAGACAGTATTAGGGCCCACAGAAATGTATTAGTTTCCTTTAAAATCAGAAGAAAAACTGAACAAAACTGAACCTAGGTTATATTCATCTTTATACCAACACAGTTGTGAAGTATAACATGTAATTTTTTTTTAATTGGGAAAGGGATTCAAAAAGGTAAAAGTACCTCAGGACTCTCTAAAATCATAATGTACTGTGTGTGTATATAGATACACACACACACACACACAAACACACACACACACACACACACACATATATATATATATTCCCCTTCCTTGTTGAGAAATCTTACAGAACGTTGAAATTGCCTGCACTGGCTCCTCCCTTTCACTTGGATTCCTGAAACCATTCCTAGGGGACATACATTGCCTTTAGTTTCTTTAACTCACATTTCGTAAGGTGACAGTGTGGCCAGTGATCCCACTGATCTGTGAAATGTAATTTGCTGCTGCAGAGAATTTTCACTTGTTTTGCCCTACGAGTCACTTCTGGGTTCTGGTGAGGTCGCCTCTCTGTGTGCTGGAACCTCACGGGAAATGGGGCCAGGCAGGCCCAGAGAGCCAGATCTGCAGACACAAACGCAGCAAATTCTGCCTCTGAGTGTCTCTGCCAGTTCATCTGCATCAGTCCCCCTGTTTTTCTTTCTTTCTTTTTTTTTTTGGAGAGATTTTTTCGCTATAGGGCACGTGCGCTCGCTAGACAGACAGAGAGAGACATAGAGACAGAAAGCGAGAAATCACCCCCCAGGGGGAATGGTCATGCCGCAATCCCTTCTCCTCCATTCTCCTCTCGGGATCTTGGGCACACACGCACATGCGCCCGGTGTGAGTTTTAAGCCACCAGGTGCAGGAGGCGAACCGCA
>NW_006203805.1:184393-185483 GCF_000334495.1 Tupaia belangeri chinensis | reverse complement strand
GTTTTTCCATACCCAGGGCGAGGTGTTAATAAGACACCTGTCCTCTTTTGATGGGGGGAGGGTGACTGGAGATGCTAGGTGGAATTCAGCTGTACTCTAGGTTGGGCTTTGCATGGGTGTTAGGAAAAGGGGTTTCCCCTTCTTTTCAGGGAAGAGGAAACGATATCAAGAACATTACAACACTCACCCCTTGCTGAGCATTGAAAGCAGAATTCACTATGGCACACAGTGAAACCCCCCCCCCCCCCCCCAAACACACACGCACTCCCGTGTGCCTTGGCCTCATGAGTGTGCTGGGGAAAATGAAACCCAAAAGGTGTTGCTAATCATAGACAGTTTGATGATTTTTATTGAGCAAAGTGAGCCCACTGAACACTTGTAGGTGCGAGCAAGTTGGCTACAAAGCCGCCATGGTTTCCGGCTCTGTCTATGTGGCACCAAAGCTCCTGTTACTGTACATCGTCCTATTTGTAGTAAACAGGCAGCAGCTATTCAGTTGGCACCGTGACCTCTTGCTTTTCATAATTCTCTGTCAGGCTCGCTCTAGACCTTGCTCTTCATGCTTTATCAGTTGTCCCTCCTCTGGTTACCCCTGACAGTGCACCTAACACATGTGTTTAGATGTGATGAGGCATTCCTCATTCCTTCAACATTCCTTAGTGAGGCTAGATGAAGTTCATTTCCCCGGACACAGTATGCTTTTTAGAGTTTGTTAATTTATGCCTTGAGTACACAGAAAGCAGTTCACTAAACTCTGCTTCGAGTACCCTGGGCATAATTCGAAAGGAGACTTCGATTCCAATAAGGCCCCTCTGAATGTGCTGTGAGAGCCTGATTGAAAATAGTACGTTTATTTCTTTGATCATACATGTGTCTATTTCCACTTCCCTTGTTCTCCATCACCTGACGGAGATACAACTCAATTTTCCTATAGCTTGTGGTGATGCTATAGGAAAACAGACGCTGTATTGTCTGGGTTGTATTCAGGACGAAATGACCTGGGGCAATGCCTTTGGGAATTCCAGATGGTCAGGCCCCAACCAACAATAAGTGAACCAATATCTCTAGGGTGGGGCTCGCAGACTGCAAC
>NW_006203805.1:180165-184361 GCF_000334495.1 Tupaia belangeri chinensis | reverse complement strand
TCTGGGGGGGGGCTGGCAGCCTGCAGTTTCAATTGCCCCCCCCCCCCATGTGATTCTGAGGCGCAGCTTGGATTGAGGGTTACTGCTTTATGGAATTCTCGTGGGTATATAGTTTTGCATTGCTTTCAAATAACCAAAGGAGAATTGCCCTTACAATTTGGTGCAAGATGTGGGGGACCTGTAGGAAGTCATTTCCTGTCCTTTTACCTTGTAATGGGGTTTTTCAACAGGATATGTAGCTGCCTCCATGTCTACCCTCTAGATGCCAGTAGCACCCTCCTCAAGTTGGGACAGTGAAAAATGCCCCTGGACATTGCCAAATGTCCCTGGGAAGCAGAATAATTTTCCCCTTCTGCCTTCCCCTGACCTGCCCCCTTTTGGGAACCACTGTCCTAAAATGTAAGCTCTTGATCGTTCCTATGCCAGGGTTGGCTAGTTTACTTCTTGCCTGTGAGTGAAAGCATTGGGATAGCTCTGCACACAGCCTAGAAAAACAAACGTGACTTAAGGTAACATACTCTTAAGACTCACTGAGAGCTCATTGTATTTGAATATCTTAAAATTGCTCAAAGTATAAACTAAAACATTGTACTAAAGATATGAACTCGTGTTTAAGGTCTAAGACAGGAAAACCATGAAACATGAACTTTGCTGTCACGACGGGCATTTTTATGTAGCTATGTGACTGAGGCCCAAGGTAGCTTCCTTAAGCCCTCCTTTGGTGAGGCTAAGCTTTACATTTCTTTCACTCTGCTCTAAGTGGAAACCTATCAAGTTCTCCAGTTAGATACCTGAAAAGAGGGAACATGGCCTAAAAATAACTCCTACCTCCCCCCCCAAAAAACCCCAACAAACAGAAAGTGACCTCAAACAGTGCCAAATTATTTCCTTATAGCAATGTTATATCTTGTATGCCTTAAAAAACAAACAAACAAATAAACAAAAAAACAAAAAGGAAAGGACAAGCAGCTTAGATCAGTGAAACCAATGTGTGACTTCTTCCGCTCTTTGTCCAGGGCCCCCTTCTTTGATGCAGTTGTGCCGCCTCAGAATTCGCAAGTGCTTTGGAATCCACCAACATCACAAGATCACAGAACTTGTCCTCCCGGAGAGACTGAAGCGGTTCCTCCTGCACCTTTAAAGGCATTAAGGGATTGGATTTGTAAACAATAGGAAAAGAATGTTGAGTTTTGTGACTACTAGAATTTGAAAAAAAATAAAGTTGGGTTTGTAGAACTAAGCTACACTTTTTCCCGTTGGATTTTTATTTTTAATAAAAACACACTGGGTACTTTCGTATTGCTGGTTAGAAGGCATGGAGAAGGTTTTTCTCCTGCCTGAAAGAGAGAGCCTAAAATAGTGAATATTGTTTTGGACATCTACCCCATGCCAAGCCCTAAGCAAGGAACACTCTGTTTGTCAAGTTCAGCCCACATAGCCACTCTGCTGGGTGGGTCCTGTTCTTTGCCTTCTTTAGGTAAGACACTGGAGCTCAGGGAGAGCAGTATGTTCAGTGACGCAGAGCAAGGAGAGAGGAGCCAGATTCACATACGGGCTTGCTGATGTTACCCTGGGAGCTTTGAGGCAGAATTTTCCAACATCAGTATTCTGGCTCCATCTCTGTTACATGGGAATGGGAAGGGAGACGAAGAAGAAAGATAGTTCTTAGCCCAATTATTTTTAACCTTCCCAACTGTCCTAAAAACCACTACTGGCCTAGTATAATATTGGGTCCCGTTCTTCTTTTCAACCAAAACACCATATACATATTAAGCATATTCTAGAACTCTGCTGCCCAATAGAGTAGTCACTAGTTTAATGGTTTCAACCAGTGGCAATTTTATCCCTCTGGAGACATCTGGGGTTGAGCACTTTCTCACTTTTTTTTCTCTCTGCAAATGCACATGCCCACTAGCAAATTGAAAAAAATGGATAAACTTTAAAATCACTAGCCGCATTTCAATCATTAAATAACCACAGGTGACTAATGGCTATTGCAGTGGACAGCACAGACACAGATCGCTGTGGAAAGTTCTGTTGCCCCATCATTGCAGACATTCCTATTAGATAGCACTCTTGACATGCTCAGTGAACGGATTTTTGCAATTTTTGAAAGAATTGTTTTATTTAACTTTATTGATTTCTATTTATTTACTTGAATTTGACCTGAGAGGGACAGAGTAAGAGAAAAAGAGAGAGGGAAAGTGAGAAATCAAACAGCCAGGTTTGGAATTCGAGCCGTGGTAAGCCATGTGGGAGTCCAGTGCCCTTAATCACCACACCACCTGCCGGCCTGGAATTTTTTGCAATTTTTAATTGACACATTAGAATGGTACATATTTATGGACTACAGTATGCCTTTTCAATCAATATGTGAATATGGCGTATAATGATCAAATTGGGAAATTAATACATCAAACATTTCTCATTTTGTGTTGCCGACATTCACAATGAATAGATTTAAACTGCCGTTCCATTTTGGATTTACAGGTGATGTACTTTAGTAACTACTGCTGTACTTCTGGTTGTCTCTGAAAGGAATTTGGGGCTTTGTTGCATCAATAGAGAGAAAAAAAATACAAGTGAGGATTTGCTTTAAGTAGTTACAGTATTTTTTTCTCTCTATTGATGCAATGAAGCCTCAGGATGTCATTGGTCTGGATGATCTCTGAAGATATTTTTAGTGTTAATTTTTCTGGGATTCTAAATTGCTCTATATGAATACTGTTCTAAGAGCTCCACGAATTCCCCAGCAGATGGTGCTACTGCCTCATATTCCCCTAAGCAAAAGGCTTACTTCTCATAAATGACCCATCATAAAATGGTTTACAATGTAGGTTCTGGAAATTTCCACTCAGGAATGAAAACTTCGCAGTGAGAGATTCCACCAGCATGGGGTTCTTCTTTTCTTCCAATATACACATTAATTTAAATGTGACTTTATGGAGCCTTGCCTCCTGCTCCCATTTTTCTGTCTTAATCTGATTCTGTTTGTTTACTGCTCAGAATCTAGATAGCTAATGAACATCAGCACCCTGTCACTTGCTAATTCGTTGAATTTCACTAATTCATTTATTTAGGAAATATTTCGTTCATGACTGTGTCTGTGTTGGGCACTGTTCTAGGCACTTGGGGTAGTAATATTGAGCAAGACAAGCAGCCGTGACTTCCTGGATCTTCTACTCTAGTCAGGACATCATGCACTCAGGGGTAAGGAGACGTGGGTATGTTTGCTATAGTTTTCCTTTTGAAAGCACCCACTTAGGGAAATAGCATACAAAATGCATTTTCTCATACAAAATGTATCACACCCTTGCTTATGTTAATTTTTCCTCAACCAAACCCAGTGAGTTTAACCAGGACTACAACAGACTTACTAGAACAGCATGTTTTTTTCTTAAATAGTACAGGTGATCAACTAATCTGCAAATCCATTTAATAGATGATCATCCCCACAAATGGAGTAAAGACCTTTTAACCTTCCCAACTGCCCTAAAAACCACTACTGGCCTAGTATAATATTGGGTCCCGTTCTTTTTTTCAACCAAAACACCATATAGATATTAAGCATATTCTAGAACTCTGCTGCCCAATAGAGTAGTCACTAGTTCAATGGTTTCAACCAGCGGCAATTTTATCCCTCTCTCATTGCTTGTTTTCAGGCTAGGTGGAGTGCATCTCCCTGATTTCCTATTCTGCCACCCGCTGGAAATAATTCTTTTGTAAAAGGCTTGCCTAACCAAGTCAGGCCCACCTGGATAATTTCCTGATCTAAGGTCAGCTGATTTCGGATCTTAATTATATCTGCAAAAATCCCTTCAGAGCAGCACTTAAGTTAGTGTTTGGTTAAATGACAGAAGAAGTATGTGTACCAGGATCTTCGAATCCTGGGGGCATCTAGAATTCTGTCTATCCTGCCTTGGTTAATGACCACCAAGTTTTTGTTGATTTGTCCAAAGTTCAATATGTAATAACATAATAGTGACTATTTGTGTTATTTCATCAAACATGTATATAGGCTTATTTTATGCCAAGCATGGCTCTATGATGTTTCACAAACGTCAACTCATATAATACTTAAAATTCTATGATACAGGGGATGTTATACCCATTTTACAGCTAAAGAAACCAAGGCACCAGAGAGGTCAAGTAAGCCCCCCCCCCCCCCCCAGGAGAGAACCCTTCTTTCTCCAGAC
>NW_006203805.1:170555-176462 GCF_000334495.1 Tupaia belangeri chinensis | reverse complement strand
GGGGGCCCCCCCCCCCCCCCCCAAACACACACACACTCCCGTGTGCCTTGGCCTCATGAGTGTGCTGGGGAAAATGAAACCCAAAAGGTGTTGCTAATCATAGACAGTTTGATGATTTTTATTGAGCAAAGTGAGCCCACTGAACACTTGTAGGTGCGAGCAAGTTGGCTACAAAGCCGCCATGGTTTCCGGCTCTGTCTATGTGGCACCAAAGCTCCTGTTACTGTACATCGTCCTATTTGTAGTAAACAGGCAGCAGCTATTCAGTTGGCACCGTGACCTCTTGCTTTTCATAATTCTCTGTCAGGCTCGCTCTAGACCTTGCTCTTCATGCTTTATCAGTTGTCCCTCCTCTGGTTACCCCTGACAGTGCACCTAACACATGTGTTTAGATGTGATGAGGCATTCCTCATTCCTTCAACATTCCTTAGTGAGGCTAGATGAAGTTCATTTCCCCGGACACAGTATGCTTTTTAGAGTTTGTTAATTTATGCCTTGAGTACACAGAAAGCAGTTCACTAAACTCTGCTTCGAGTACCCTGGGCATAATTCGAAAGGAGACTTCGATTCCAATAAGGCCCCTCTGAATGTGCTGTGAGAGCCTGATTGAAAATAGTACGTTTATTTCTTTGATCATACATGTGTCTATTTCCACTTCCCTTGTTCTCCATCACCTGACGGAGATACAACTCAATTTTCCTATAGCTTGTGGTGATGCTATAGGAAAACAGACGCTGTATTGTCTGGGTTGTATTCAGGACGAAATGACCTGGGGCAATGCCTTTGGGAAATCCAGATGGTCAGGCCCCACCCAACAATAAGTGAACCAATATCTCTAGGGTGGGGCTCGCAGCCTGCAGTTTCAATTGCCCCCCCCCCCCATGTGATTCTGAGGCGCAGCTTGGATTGAGGGTTACTGCTTTATGGAATTCTCGTGGGTATATAGTTTTGCATTGCTTTCAAATAACCAAAGGAGAATTGCCCTTACAATTTGGTGCAAGATGTGGGGGACCTGTAGGAAGTCATTTCCTGTCCTTTTACCTTGTAATGGGGTTTTTCAACAGGATATGTAGCTGCCTCCATGTCTACCCTCTAGATGCCAGTAGCACCCTCCTCAAGTTGGGACAGTGAAAAATGCCCCTGGACATTGCCAAATGTCCCTGGGAAGCAGAATAATTTTCCCCTTCTGCCTTCCCCTGACCTGCCCCCTTTTGGGAACCACTGTCCTAAAATGTAAGCTCTTGATCGTTCCTATGCCAGGGTTGGCTAGTTTACTTCTTGCCTGTGAGTGAAAGCATTGGGATAGCTCTGCACACAGCCTAGAAAAACAAACGTGACTTAAGGTAACATACTCTTAAGACTCACTGAGAGCTCATTGTATTTGAATATCTTAAAATTGCTCAAAGTATAAACTAAAACATTGTACTAAAGATATGAACTCGTGTTTAAGGTCTAAGACAGGAAAACCATGAAACATGAACTTTGCTGTCACGACGGGCATTTTTATGTAGCTATGTGACTGAGGCCCAAGGTAGCTTCCTTAAGCCCTCCTTTGGTGAGGCTAAGCTTTACATTTCTTTCACTCTGCTCTAAGTGGAAACCTATCAAGTTCTCCAGTTAGATACCTGAAAAGAGGGAACATGGCCTAAAAATAACTCCTACCTCCCCCCCCAAAAAACCCCAACAAACAGAAAGTGACCTCAAACAGTGCCAAATTATTTCCTTATAGCAATGTTATATCTTGTATGCCTTAAAAAACAAACAAACAAATAAACAAAAAAACAAAAAGGAAAGGACAAGCAGCTTAGATCAGTGAAACCAATGTGTGACTTCTTCCGCTCTTTGTCCAGGGCCCCCTTCTTTGATGCAGTTGTGCCGCCTCAGAATTCGCAAGTGCTTTGGAATCCACCAACATCACAAGATCACAGAACTTGTCCTCCCGGAGAGACTGAAGCGGTTCCTCCTGCACCTTTAAAGGCATTAAGGGATTGGATTTGTAAACAATAGGAAAAGAATGTTGAGTTTTGTGACTACTAGAATTTGAAAAAAAATAAAGTTGGGTTTGTAGAACTAAGCTACACTTTTTCCCGTTGGATTTTTATTTTTAATAAAAACACACTGGGTACTTTCGTATTGCTGGTTAGAAGGCATGGAGAAGGTTTTTCTCCTGCCTGAAAGAGAGAGCCTAAAATAGTGAATATTGTTTTGGACATCTACCCCATGCCAAGCCCTAAGCAAGGAACACTCTGTTTGTCAAGTTCAGCCCACATAGCCACTCTGCTGGGTGGGTCCTGTTCTTTGCCTTCTTTAGGTAAGACACTGGAGCTCAGGGAGAGCAGTATGTTCAGTGACGCAGAGCAAGGAGAGAGGAGCCAGATTCACATACGGGCTTGCTGATGTTACCCTGGGAGCTTTGAGGCAGAATTTTCCAACATCAGTATTCTGGCTCCATCTCTGTTACATGGGAATGGGAAGGGAGACGAAGAAGAAAGATAGTTCTTAGCCCAATTATTTTTAACCTTCCCAACTGTCCTAAAAACCACTACTGGCCTAGTATAATATTGGGTCCCGTTCTTCTTTTCAACCAAAACACCATATACATATTAAGCATATTCTAGAACTCTGCTGCCCAATAGAGTAGTCACTAGTTTAATGGTTTCAACCAGTGGCAATTTTATCCCTCTGGAGACATCTGGGGTTGAGCACTTTCTCACTTTTTTTTCTCTCTGCAAATGCACATGCCCACTAGCAAATTGAAAAAAATGGATAAACTTTAAAATCACTAGCCGCATTTCAATCATTAAATAACCACAGGTGACTAATGGCTATTGCAGTGGACAGCACAGACACAGATCGCTGTGGAAAGTTCTGTTGCCCCATCATTGCAGACATTCCTATTAGATAGCACTCTTGACATGCTCAGTGAACGGATTTTTGCAATTTTTGAAAGAATTGTTTTATTTAACTTTATTGATTTCTATTTATTTACTTGAATTTGACCTGAGAGGGACAGAGTAAGAGAAAAAGAGAGAGGGAAAGTGAGAAATCAAACAGCCAGGTTTGGAATTCGAGCCGTGGTAAGCCATGTGGGAGTCCAGTGCCCTTAATCACCACACCACCTGCCGGCCTGGAATTTTTTGCAATTTTTAATTGACACATTAGAATGGTACATATTTATGGACTACAGTATGCCTTTTCAATCAATATGTGAATATGGCGTATAATGATCAAATTGGGAAATTAATACATCAAACATTTCTCATTTTGTGTTGCCGACATTCACAATGAATAGATTTAAACTGCCGTTCCATTTTGGATTTACAGGTGATGTACTTTAGTAACTACTGCTGTACTTCTGGTTGTCTCTGAAAGGAATTTGGGGCTTTGTTGCATCAATAGAGAGAAAAAAAATACAAGTGAGGATTTGCTTTAAGTAGTTACAGTATTTTTTTCTCTCTATTGATGCAATGAAGCCTCAGGATGTCATTGGACTAGATGATCTCTGAAGATATTTTTAGTGTTAATTTTTCTGGGATTCTAAATTGCTCTATATGAATACTGTTCTAAGAGCTCCACGAATTCCCCAGCAGATGGTGCTACTGCCTCATATTCCCCTAAGCAAAAGGCTTACTTCTCATAAATGACCCATCATAAAATGGTTTACAATGTAGGTTCTGGAAATTTCCACTCAGGAATGAAAACTTCGCAGTGAGAGATTCCACCAGCATGGGGTTCTTCTTTTCTTCCAATATACACATTAATTTAAATGTGACTTTATGGAGCCTTGCCTCCTGCTCCCATTTTTCTGTCTTAATCTGATTCTGTTTGTTTACTGCTCAGAATCTAGATAGCTAATGAACATCAGCACCCTGTCACTTGCTAATTCGTTGAATTTCACTAATTCATTTATTTAGGAAATATTTCGTTCATGACTTGGTCTGTGTTGGGCACTGTTCTAGGCACTTGGGGTAGTAATATTGAGCAAGACAAGCAGCCGTGACTTCCTGGATCTTCTACTCTAGTCAGGACATCATGCACTCAGGGGTAAGGAGACGTGGGTATGTTTGCTATAGTTTTCCTTTTGAAAGCACCCACTTAGGGAAATAGCATACAAAATGCATTTTCTCATACAAAATGTATCACACCCTTGCTTATGTTAATTTTTCCTCAACCAAACCCAGTGAGTTTAACCAGGACTACAACAGACTTACTAGAACAGCATGTTTTTTTCTTAAATAGTACAGGTGATCAACTAATCTGCAAATCCATTTAATAGATGATCATCCCCACAAATGGAGTAAAGACCTTTTAACCTTCCCAACTGCCCTAAAAACCACTACTGGCCTAGTATAATATTGGGTCCCGTTCTTTTTTTCAACCAAAACACCATATAGATATTAAGCATATTCTAGAACTCTGCTGCCCAATAGAGTAGTCACTAGTTCAATGGTTTCAACCAGCGGCAATTTTATCCCTCTCTCATTGCTTGTTTTCAGGCTAGGTGGAGTGCATCTCCCTGATTTCCTATTCTGCCACCCGCTGGAAATAATTCTTTTGTAAAAGGCTTGCCTAACCAAGTCAGGCCCACCTGGATAATTTCCTGATCTAAGGTCAGCTGATTTCGGATCTTAATTATATCTGCAAAAATCCCTTCAGAGCAGCACTTAAGTTAGTGTTTGGTTAAATGACAGAAGAAGTATGTGTACCAGGATCTTCGAATCCTGGGGGCATCTAGAATTCTGTCTATCCTGCCTTGGTTAATGACCACCAAGTTTTTGTTGATTTGTCCAAAGTTCAATATGTAATAACATAATAGTGACTATTTGTGTTATTTCATCAAACATGTATATAGGCTTATTTTATGCCAAGCATGGCTCTATGATGTTTCACAAACGTCAACTCATATAATACTTAAAATTCTATGATACAGGGGATGTTATACCCATTTTACAGCTAAAGAAACCAAGGCACCAGAGAGGTCAAGTAAGCAAGCACCGAGAAATGGTAAGATACCCCCCCCCCCCCAAGGTGATACAGCTTCTCTCATGGACCACATGGTTCCTTTAACAACATCAAGCCTAGATTGTCAGCTTTGGCAATGAATAATGAAGATTCAGTTGGGGCCAGGGTGTGGAACTTGTCAGCCTTGATACTGTTCCTTTTGGGGCCTTGTCACCAAGTACAAGGCCACTGGTATGCCTGCCTAGGGGGTGTGATGTGATGAGGACTGTTCTCCCTCATGCTCACCTTCATGATTCTTCTGTAAATCTAAGGACAGTTCCAACTAGCAGATGTTTTAGAAGGGACTTCACTAAAGTTTATGGAAACCAAAAGAAGTGAGTAACATGCTTACAAAATGCAGCCAAGTTTGCTATAGGCCCACTGCCTGGCTTAGCTCCTGGCCCACTTCCTTGGGCCAGAGAACATTGGCCCCTTACCTCTCCTGACTTCCCTTCAGCACTTCTCTGTGATGTCTCCTCCACACCCAGGAGAATGAAGCCCAGAGAGGTCCAGGGCCTCTCTTCCTTCTGGCCAAGGCCTACCTTCCACACCCTGGTTTCCTGTTTGATTCCTGGGTGTTGTCACTGGTATCGACAAGCCTCCTACTCACCATGGTGTGGACTTACCCAACCACCACAGGTGCCAGTCTTATCACATGGCCCAGTGCCCCCAGATGCCCACAGCTTCAGAGGCAGGTTAAAGGGGAGCTTCCATGTTAGAGGCAATCTAGAGGTTTGTTTTGGTGAGTAAAGAAGAGGCACATCTAGGTCTTCCTGTGTCTTGCTCATGTCCTGCCCTTCAGGGTGTTTAGGCTAAGACTAAGGAAGTCAATGTCAGGTTTGTCTTCTGCCTTGGGCTCTTTTTTTTTTTTTTTTTTTTTTTTGGGAGGTTTTTTCCCATAAGCGG
>NW_006203805.1:146432-170358 GCF_000334495.1 Tupaia belangeri chinensis | reverse complement strand
TCCCCAGGCGCTTCTTGATGAGAAACATAGAAAAAAAAAAAAAGGAAAGGTCCTTTTAGTTCAATCCTCAAACTATTGCTTCTATGAAATGATAGAAAAGAAGAACATCCTACTGCCTAATACAACCTCCAAGACCTTTAGACTCCTTCAAGTGTATAAATTCACACTGATTTGACAAGATTGATTTTCTACCCTTTACTTTGCAAAATCCATTGTGAGACCGAAGCAAGTAAAATTGATTTCCGCTCACTTCCCTCCCCACCCAAGGCCTCTTTGCTCACTCCTGGTGATACGAGATTTTCTGACTTTCTATGCCCCTTCTTAAAAGCTTTTTTTCCCCAGCACAGTGAAATCAAATGGTTCTACAGATCTGTGTGGGAATTTTAATGTGATATTTTACGTGTTTAAGCTCCATTGGTTCAAGAACATACCTCTCTTGTATCATAGTTGAAAGTCTAAATATTTACATTTGTAAGTGCTGGGCTATGACCGTGAAACTGGGGATACTATCACTCTACTTTTCACTCTGCTTTTCATTCAGTTCACATTTTGGACATTTCACTTAAATAAGAAAGCACTTCAGAAAGCCACTGGTAGAAATTTATTTCTGAGTAGCATTGCTCAGAATCAGATGACGTGGTTTGCATTTTACTTTCAACATACAATATAAAGAATGCCCTATTTCTTTTAGTTCTCCAAAGCTAATTTAATTGGTCCTGAACCACCATTAGTCAGGCTGGAAATTCAACTTCAGTCACAATGTGGACCCTATTGAAGGGATAAGTAGAGATCTCAAGGGTCTTATGTTGTCCAGAACATACAAGGAGGGCCCTCCGGTCTTAGGTCCAAGTGGCCACTGATGATTGTCATCCAGGCTTGTGTGATTCCTTTGAGGCATCCATGTAACCTAATGCTTAGTTTGAGAGTCCTAGTGCCCAAGACCTGGCCTTCCTGGGGAGACCATGTAGCCACGATCTCTTCACACTTCTCCATGGTGTTATATGGGAAAAGGGCACAAGTATCTGCTTCTAGGTCCTACCCAAAAACCCAGTTCCTTTTTAGTTTTAGAGAATTAACGTTTCTCATGTTGGCAAATTCTACCCTAAGCCTCTAAGTGCTCTCTTTCTTCCAGCTCTGAGAAGACCTGGCAGTGTCTCCTCAGTAAAAATCAGAAGTGCAAACCAAGAAAGTAGGCACTGAGCCAGAAGGCTTACCTATTTTTTTTTAAATATTATTTTATTTTTCCTTATTTTTTACATTAAATCACTATATACTTTTTTTTTTCCTTTTTCTTTGTAGAGGATTTTGCTATAGGGTGCGTGCACTCGCCAGAAAGACAGAGCGAGGCAGAGAGACAGAAAGCGAGAAATCACCCGCTAGGGGGATCACCCCCTAGGGGGACTTGCCACGCCACAATCCCTTCTCCTCCATTCTCCTCTCAGGATCCTGGGCATACATGCACACGTGCCCGGCGTGAGTTTAAGCCACTGGGTCCAGGACTCAAAACACGGTTGACTATATGGGAGTCCAGCGACATAGCTATTACGCTAACTGCTGACCCCAAATCACTGTATACCTTTACAACATTGGGAACAAATTTTCCCAGCATGAATACCCTGTATGTTAGTCCAGTGAAAGAAATTATCATACATACTGTCATCGACAGATAATTTTTCATTTTAGAGCATCATAGTCTTTAACTCCACAACACAAATGTTCCCGAGCCCAAGGAAGAGAAAACTTGGACAGTTTCTACTTTACCAATTAAACAGAAAGCATATGAGGAGGAGACTTTGGAGGTTAGAGGATAGAAAATATGTAAGGTAGTTATCTCCAAAACTGAAAAAGTTAATTTTAACTTTACTAGAGGAACTTGGTAGGATTGTTGGGTGCCCACATCAGATCTGTTGCCATGGTTGTGTTTTTTCCTCCAGCCACACTCAGCACTCAGGTGGCTGAAATGACAGGATGGCTGTTTCAGCTTTGTGCATGAATATATTTTTCCTTTCAAACTCAAGCCAGCCTACATGATCAAATGTGGAAATCTAGATAGCCATTCATTCAAAGAACCCACTGTAGACGTTGGCACTACTCTCTAGCTTGTTGGAGTACTGAGTAAAGATGCTAGTGGATCTGTCTTCCATGACCATAATCTCCTGTATTATCTTCCCTTGATCCCTGTTGCTAGTCTTGGGAATAGGAAATTGTCCTGTATAGCTTTGCCCACTATCTAATGAAACAGGTATGGACAGTAGTCCCTGGATACACCATCTGGAGGCTTACTGGCAATCACTCACATTGCTTCTCTGGAAAATTTGAATCAAACAATATGGAGACTCAGAGAATGGGCACCTGAGTCAAATAAGAGCTGGACACCAAAGTAAGTATTCATGCATATGTATTCTTACGCTTCCTGAAACTGTCTTCTTTATTCCTGCTTTTTCTGGAATCTAGAACTTATACAGCTTCTTTTTCCATAAGATCTAGTTTTAATAGCTTCTATTGCTTAGAACCAACTGGTTCTCAGTGTGTGTGTGTGTGTGTGTTTCTCTGTGTGTGTGTGTGTGTGTGTGTGTGTGTGTGTGTGCGTGTGTGCGCGCCAGGTTCTTGTGCGTCCATTGGCTTGTTTCTTCCAGGATTTTAGATAATTTGTGATCTCCAGCAGTTCTTTACTCCATTTGTCATAGAAAAAAATATGGAGGGAGCAGTGCAAATGCAAATTAGTTTTTACTTTTGGGAAAACCACTGATGGCATGAACCCAATTGAAGCATAGTCCATAGTTATATGGTCTAAAACAGATTTACTTTTCTAGTCTCAATAGAAAGGGCTGACACTCAAATAGCAAGGTCATTGGAGTCATTGGCCACTTCCGGGTAGTCTAGGGATTCTCTCAGACAAAGCTAAGAGTTCAGCATTCAAGGTGCAAGTGGTTTTCTTGGAAGATCTTTATTAACTAGAGCATCATGTTGGCTATTTTCTCCCTGCATTTTCTAGAACTGATGTTAACTGTGGTGTTTGTAGAAAAGTATTTAAAATGTGGCTGTATCTTCTGTGCTCCGGGCCTAACTGCTGGTGATGGGAGGAAAAACCTTAGATAGAAACTCCTGCACAGCCCTTCACTACCTACAGTCGCAATGGGAGCAGTGCCTATTCAGAGCTCTTTGGTTCATTAAGTTCTGATCTAGTCACTTCATGTGTTAGTTGGGTATAGAGAAAACAGATTCTTCAGTTTGGATATTTAGCAGCAGAAGAGAGAAGCAGACATACACACCAGTACCATCTACAGGAAAGATACTAACTACATCAGGGATCTAGAAAGATTTTGGCCAGAGGGAATCTTGACATTTCAGGCTTCAAGGCTTTAAGTGTACCCTCTTTCTCTTGCCTGGTCAATGATGACTCCTTTCCCTCTGAGTGGTGAATAAGTTCTCTGTCTTTAGTTCAATAATCTGTGGGTTGAAGGCAGCTGTTATATGGATCCCCACCAGTGGCAGTGATGCCAAATTGGTTGTTAAATGAGGCTGGCAGATCGTTTTCTCTGGGCTGTGAATTTCCATGTCTCCAGTGATTTCTGCTCTAGGTCAGGAATGAAGACAGCTACTTTAGGAGGAAGAAAGACTTTAGTCTGACATGAGACTTCCAACTGTACTGTATTGGAAGAAGTCATCAAAACTTTCCCACCTTTTTCTTAAACCTTCATTTTTTTTAAGGCTCATCATAGTGCACAAAAGTTCCTCTCTAAGTGGAGAGTCATGGAGTCAGCTTCTCTGAATTAGTGTATTAGGCATGAAAAGGAATACTCAGAAATTAATGAGGAGGCTCATTTCCCCAGATGTGAAATAATGGGACAATATTTGATATGTAGCTGTTCTTAATATAGAGGAGCCCCTTTGTCAAATACCTCACCTGACTAGTGGAGACATAATGACGTTTTAGTTTTGTCTACTTAGGCATGGAACTAGCCTTTGAGTAGCGGTGTGCTGGTAAAATGTTTAGCATCCAGATCACCACAAAAATGTGCAAACATTTGATTTTCAGTGTTCGCCAATTACTGTGGTGTAAATATACCCACCGTGGCCAATTTCAGGCTACCACATGACATCATCAAATGCAGAATTTGAGAACAAATTCACACAGTCAGCTGTTAGGAGCCTATGCTCCCTGGTAACTGCTGTGATGGCTGTCTAGGGATAGTTCAACGTACATGGTGAGGCTGGCTCCTGTCATCTGCTTTAGAAGAGTACTTGGCTGGTGGGGAGGATGAAAGGACATGTTTTGACTCTGTCACTTTCAAACGTGACTGTGCCATGTTTTTGTGGTTTAACCACAAGCTGAGGAGCTGTCCATTTTTAAAAAATTGTTTGTGGGACAAGCAGTTATCATGGCTATGTCACTGTACTCCCATGTAGTCGACTGCGGTTCAAGTCCTGCACCTAGTGACTTAAACTCATGCGGGGTGTGTGTGTGCGAATGCCCAAGATCCCAAGAGGAGAATGGAGGAGAAGGGATTGCGGCGTGGCCATACCCCCTGGGGGGGTGATTTCTTGCTTTCTATCTCTCTGTCTCTCTGTCTTTCTGGCGAGTACACATGCCCTATAGCAAAAACCTCTACAAGAAAAAAAGAAAAATTGCTTGTTTGTGTGTTGATTTATCAAGAGAGAGAGAGAGAGAGGCACTCCAACAGAACTTCATTCTATGATTCATCCCCAGCTTCAACTAGCCAGGATCATGGACAGATGCATGCACACACATGTACAGAGAGACCTGTGGATATGAACCCATGACCTTCCAGTATGGTGTTGATATCATCACTGCTCCACTGCAGCTAGCCAGGAGGCTGTCTAATTTGTTGAGGGTTCATTTGGCTACTCTTGGTCAATTGCACATGATGACCTTCTACTATTTTGGCTTTTCATTGTGGCAGTACAGAATTGTGCAAAGGGACTTTGTATTTTTGTGGAGATGTGGCATATTGGAGGAAAGGTCTTGCTTCTGTGCCCAGCTCTTCTGGTTACTGGCTGTTTCATTCATGGGCAAATAATATGCCTCATGCACCTTTTCCTTCCTTCCCCAGAACTTATAATAACCAGGCATCAGCTCCTTCTCCACCAACTCAAGAGCAAACCCATAAGGTTGTGCTTTTACTCTTCATCTTCTCTACTTTTCCTTTGGAAGTCTAAACAATAAGCCAATGAATAGGAGATAGAAAGAAAATGACAGCAAACCTACCAAGCCTAGAGCAAACTGCGGTCTTCTCTGAAAAGATTCCATCACTTTGACATTTGAAAGTGGGAGTTTTCTCCTGTAATTCAACAGAAATGAATATAATTTGCTCATTGAAATCATGACTCACTTTTGAATCCACTAATCCTTTATAATACAATTCAGAGCAGATGTTCTCAAACTGTAAAATCACACAGAAAATCTGAAAATTACCAATTCCCCAGACCCTACCTCAGACCTGGTGAATTAGAATCCCAATCAGAGTGGGGAGTGAAGAAGAAGGGCACAATTCCCCATGTGACTCTGGTGCAGATAAGGAAATCTTAGAGCAAGGAAAGACTTGTTCCACTGGGCAGCACTCAAAGTGAGGCTGGATATTCCAGATCAGTAGTGCAAATTGGGCACATAGAGATGAACATTTCCAGCAATAGGAAGCCAAACTTCTGTTTCAGTGGTTCGTTGAAGTGACTCACTATCAAACTTTCAGAACCCCAAGCTTAACTACTATGTCCCTGACTGACGGACCCCGGGGTAGGTGCCAACTGCCAGCCATTTTGTTCCCCCACTGTTGAGCAGAGTCCCTGAGCAACAAATGCTTCAGAAAGTATTAGGCACGCTGAAAGAGGTGCCACACCTGGGTGACTCTGGTTGCCTTCAGAGGCCGAAGGAGCTGTCAGAAAGAGGTGCTCTTAGCCACTTGCAGCGCTCCATGGACATCAATTTTTGGTCTTTAAGTCAATGTAGATTAGGTGCATCAATTCCTATTGCAGCCAGCTGTCAGTTAACATCTCTGTCCTTTATGATAACTGACGAGTATAATCAGCAGGTGAACACACTCTTTATCATTGTCCATCTTTCTAAGCTTCTGCATATTGATTTTCAGCCTCAGAATTGGGCTAATATAGCCCTGAACTCAGTGACTTTTTACTCTGCCTCTTCGTCAATTCATTCACTTATTCATCAGACATTTGTAGAAAGTCTGCTTTGGTCTAGACAATGGAGATCTTGCAACAACAAAATTAAACTGGAAGCCCTGCTCTCATGGAGACACCCAATGAATCAATAAGCAATGACAAATAAGTATGTAATATGATGAACAAAATAAGCAAATTATATATCTATATAGAATGTCAGATGGTGATAACTGCCACAGAGACAAATAAACCAGAGTCAAGAGGAGGGGGAGTTGGGGATAGGGATTGTGCACTAATAACAGTGGCAGTTAAACAAAATTTGATTGCTAAAGAAGACTCAGGTGGTGGGGGGAGTAGACTATGGCTGCAGCGGTAGAACGCAGTGCTCTGCATGGCAATACCATGTGGAGAGGTTTCCAGTTCATCTGTAGACCTCTCTAAATAAGCTGGGCACATGCTTGCCCGTGATCCAGGACTGGCTGAAGGCTGGGTGAAGGTTGGGAGTGGATTGTGACATCAAGACTCCGTTGAGGGTTCTCTCTCTCTCTCTCTCTTTCACTCATGGGAGAAATAATCTCTTGCTCATGGAAAAAATACAAACTTTAAAAAAAGAAAAAGAAGACAACTCGCAGGACCCTAAATGACAATGCTAAAAAAATCTGTAGTTTAGTACAGGAAACGAATACAACTGAGAAAGACTGCTAAAGTAAGGCTACACATCACAACCAAAGTCCATTACATAGTGAGGGGTCTGGAGAGGTCAAAGGTGGGATCATTGTCTTCCCTCCATAAGGGCATGGCAGGATGCACTCCGGCTTTTCAGTCATGAGCTATAGACATGCACAGGGTTTCCCTCGGAACCAGGGAACACAAATGGAGTTTTGGCTGGAGTGTTTTGTATTTTGCTGAGTGAATGTGCATATTCCTACTATGTAACCAGCCTTAACAGCAGAGACCCTCAAGGGTCTTGCTCTGGCCAGGTGCAGATCATCAACCTCACTGTTAGTGATGAAAAATGCCAACAATCCTCACATCCATGGTTACACAGCAGCACTATTAATCACTAGGTTTCATTGCCTTGGCCAGAGGTCTGTGCCATACAGGTGCATTCCTTATGTCAACAGAACAGGTTAGGCCAATTTTAGGTAGGCTACAATGAATTCTCACAGCACAGACTGCAATTCTAAGGAACAATTCTAAGTTCTAAATCACAGTTCTAAATAGTAGGTCAAAACCTCAAGGAGGTGGCAGAGCCCACTATGTAGAAATCTGATCGGCATGTACAAAGGCCTTGAGGCAGGACTAGATTCAACAGAAAACCAGAGGGCTCTCTAAGGTCAAGGCTGAATGAACATGAAAAAACTTAGTAGATGATCTCAAAGAGGCAGGGAGCAGATGTTGGGTGGAAATCCAAGTCATGTGGTCTTTTCCAACTCGAGCAGCGTGGCGTTTCAGATATTTCTCTACTCTGCCTTGCTTTTCCTTCATGATGCAATGCACTATGTCAGCTCATTAGAAAAGAGTGTTTCTTTTTTTTTTATTTTAATTTTAAATTTTTTTTTAACTTGGGAGTCTCCGCATAAAATTCAGCAGGCCTGTATATTGAAAATTAGAACATCTTGTTTTTACTAACTTCTAGCAGAAATTTGGCACTTTTTTCCATTAGGAATGCAGGCAACCAGAATTGTATTAGTGGTACTTGTAACTCTGCCATCATTAGATATCACAGAGATTTTTACATCAGATTATGGTTGTTGCAAATATTCAGAAAATTATTTTTTTTGCTCATTACTTCTTTGAAATTGCAGCAGCTATTAACCTGCTGCTAGATGGCACATGATCATGTCTTCCTGTCTACAGATCAAATGATGAAGTTGAATGTTTTCACAGCTGCAGTTTAACATGGAAAGCTCTGGAGTATTTGGATGTCTTTGAGATTATCTTTGCCTTGTAAAATGAGCTATGGAGGTTTTAATCCCATTTGCAACAACGTGTCTCTATGGATTGGCTTTTCAAGATTTGCAACCCTTAAAACCGAAGAAATCTATAGTGATTGAACATTCAGCATGACGTGTGCCCAACCTGATCAAAGACTTCGCCACAGTTTAGCGTTCTTTCCGAAACTCAACCACAATAGCCTTTACACAAAAATGTTGAAAAAACATCCTATAACTTGTGAAGGTGTATAGTGTTGTTACTTTGTTGTTATGTAGAGTCGAAGAAGTGCTTATTTATACCATAAATTTATTCATTTATTTTTAAAGATTCACAAGGTATACTTCATGTACAGTTCATTGAGCTTTATAGGCTGATGAAGAAAAAAAAAATCAGCCAGAACACTTCCTATTAGCAGTTCCTAACAGATATGCGAGGTCTCTAGGATAACAGCTGGTATCTTGAGAAAATGAATTTTCCGGTGCCAGGTAAGGTTGATGAGGTATTAGCTCCTGAATAGAATATAGCATATAAGATTTGACAAGCTTGAATTAATGCCTAATGTTCTCAAAAGGGGCTGGAAATGATTGGAGAGCAATCAGGGAGCATTCCCAAAGAGGCCACAGACAATGTGAAAGCAGATCAATATGAAAATGCACCCCATTAGCAGGTCACGAATGGACTGGAATCAGCTTGTTATTGCTGAAGGTGAAATGAAAGCTTAAGGAGATGTGTGAGCACAGCAGAGAACTGGTACCATCCCTGATTTTTCCCTTACAGGTGACCAGAGATTCATTTACGATGCTTGGCTATTCAGATACGCTTTTGGCCGAAGGCCCTATCTAAATAAAGAAAAAGGACCTGCTTGGCCACGCCCCCTATGCTGAGAAATATGTGCCCCTTGCTTTCTAACGTGAGCTCTAACCACATCTGACAATGGTCTAAATTCAATGCTGACAACTGGCATTTAACCAGACAGCTCTTTGTCCACCCACCTGTGCAATGTAGTGGAATGTTCTGAGGTCATCCTGAGCTCCGCAGTGGGCCCCAACTGGGTGAGGGAGGCGCTATCCAGCCCCTTCTTGGGGGTGTTTGGCAGTGTTTGGAGACCCTTTTTGGTGTCACAACTGGATGAGGACTACTGGCATCTACTATGTAACAGTGAGAGATGCTGCTGAACAGCCTACAGTGCACAGCTAGCTCCCACAACAAAGAATCACCTGGCTCCAAATGTGAGCAGTGCTGAGGGTTGTAGCCTTGGTGTAGAGGATGGTGCACAAAACTGCCTAATAGTGTCAGCTTTGCAGAGGGTCTTGCAGGAGGAACAAAAGTGACCAGGTAAAGAAGGGAGGAAAAGGTATAGAATTTGATACATTTTCCAAATGCAAGTGTTCTCTGGACTGCAGACTACTTTTATTTTTGTTTTGGAGAGGTTTTTGCTATAGGGTGCGTGTGCTTGCCAGAAAGAGAGAGACAGAGAGACAGAAAGTGAGCAATCACCCTCTGGGGGGATGGCCATGCTGCAATCCCTTCTCCTCCAGTCTCCTCTCGGGATCTTGGGCACACACACACACGAGCCTGGTGTGAGTTTAAGCAACAGGGTCTGGGACGCAAACCGCAGTTGACTACATGGGAGTCCAGCGACATAGCCATGATCTTGGGCACGCACGCACACGCACCCGGCGTGAGTTTTAAGCCACCGGGTCCGGGACATGAGCCACGGTCGACTACGTGGGAATCTAGCGACATAGCCATTACGCTAACTGCTGATTTCCCCAGACTATATATTTTTAATTGGTCATTTCTTTTCTGCTTCATCATTCCTATAGATACAAAAGGGACAGCCAAGATCAAGGAGGGTTGCAGCAAGGCTCTGGTACCACCCAGAAAAGCAAGCACAGCTGGAGCTCCTTCGTTTAATTAGCATTATACTAAAATATTGATATTGGGTCATCGGAAAAGTCCTGATGCATTTTTCTATGTTTTCCTGTGTAAAATGCATCATGACTTTTCTGACAACCCAATATATTACCAATTACTATCAACCTGTTATATGTTAATCATAATATATTGTGCTTAATGATATATAAGGGGACTTCGAAAAGTTTGTTGAGGGCCAGTAGGTGGCATGGTGATCAGAGTGCTGGACTCCCACATGACTGACTGCAGTTTGTGTCCCAGACCTGGAGGCTTGCTTTCTCACTTTCCCTCTCTCTATCTCTCTCACTCTCTGGTGAGGACATGTGCCCTGTAGCAAATTTAAAAATAATAATGAATAAAATTAAATGAATAATTTCTTTTTTAAAAGTTTATTGAAAAACAGAATTAAAGTATCAGTTTATTTTGGTGCAAAAGTTTCTGAAGTCCATGTTCTATTTTTTCATAATGTGTATTTTCCATGAACCTTTTAAAGACCCTCCTATGTCTTCCTCTTAATATTATTTTTAGCTCCTATTCAAATAAAGAACTTGAATCTACTAACAATTCATATAGTGGGGCTGTTGTGTGATCATGATAAAAAGGTTCTCATACAATATTCCAACCTTGATCTAAAAATCAAAGTTGAAGGCACTCTAGCCTACCCTATGGAAAGAAAGGACCACGGAGGAAAAATGAAAATGAATGGGAGAGAAATAAAGGAGCACATTTTCACAGGATTGTAGGAGATAGCAATGGTGCTTAGACCAGACCTATAGTTGATGGAGAAGTAGGGAAAATTTGTAATGAGTTGTCCTTAATCACTTCTGGTGGTGTTTTTTTCCCAGCACAGAATTCATGGCCCATTTATCCAACAATCTCATGAGCTAATTATTCCTGCTCTGATATTTGTTAATGAAAGCCCAAGATATTTTCTAGCAAAGTAATTAAAGGTTCTGGGAAACAGAAAGTCTTCAAGACACAATGGACTGGCTGGCAATGGATGCTTTTGACAGTTGTTGGGGCTCAGGTGGGCAATTTAGAAGCTGCTCCCTGCCTTTGTTCACTTAAACAATATGACTTACTCTTGCACCATATGCTTTCTGATTCATAAAGCTCTAGAAGGCCTTATCGAGCCCCAGACTATAAATCTCATCTGTATATCATCAAGTCCCAATCATAAGAACTGATTGGGCTGTCACCAATATGATAAAGAAATAGCAACTTGGCTTCATTGAGTTTGAGATCTGATCACTGTGGGTTGGAAACAAAAGCTAGGTGAGAAAGTGAAGATGGCCATCGTCAAGGAGAAACCAGGAATGAAGTTCAGGGGGAGGGATGCTCTTGGCCAATCCCCTAAGGAAGATGCCTCTGGCCCCTGTATCATACCTGCTTGGCCTGCCTCCGACTTCAGCTGCAGCAGAGATGGACAGTTCCCTGCAAATCTAGACTCTGACAAGCTTACCCTAACAAGGCCCCACCTCAGGCACACAGTCCTCTGCCTTCTGCTTTCAGTTCTCTTCTGACACCTGGGAAGCTCCCAAGGCCCTTGTATGAACACAGGCCAGAAATATGAGGGAAGTGCTCCCGGACACTATCCTCACAATAGGGGAAGGAAACTGGTGTATAAATTCTTCAACATCCCATCTTCAGGGTGGTCATCTTTTTCTGCTTCTCTGGTGGAATAGAGCCTCCATTTAGCATAGCAGTGACTTTAATTATGCACCACTTGCTCATTTATGCTTCATTGTTATGGCCAACTGCTTTTGCTTGGATTTTGTCATTACCAGCATGAGGGAGCTCTTGGCTGTACGAATTGACTCATTATAATCTTAGTGAACATGGGGCTATCCCCATGATGTAGTAGTAATAGTTAAGAAAGCTGGGTCCCACCTGGCCAATCCCAGCCCCCATGGCTTAAGAAACACACTAGGCCCATGTGCATGCATGACCCAAATCCCGATAGAATAGAGAAATGGAAAGAAGGGTTTGTAGTGTGACCGCATCCCATTGGGGGTTGCTTTCTCTCTCTCTGTCTCTTTGTCTCTCTCCTGTGAGCACATGCACCTTCTGGTAATTAAAAAATAATTTTACTGAATATGTTCACATACTGTACCAAATACCCTCTCTGGGTAGAGTAGCATCCTAGCCCATTTAAACTACCCCCTGTCCTACAGAGGCTGAAAGAGTAAGAAATTATATATCTCAGTTCCCTTGCCATCCAGATTCCAGTTTCATTCTGTTAATGAGAGCACAACTTGGAAGGCTACTATCTTCTAGTGGTGGTCAGAGACAAACAAGAGGGGCTACAGATGTACCCGTGAAAATTACCTGCTTTAGGCATCCGAGGTCATTGGTGGCAATACCTGTGACTCCTGTACTTTTTAAATCAATTTCCTTGACTTTTTCCTCCTTCAACCTTTGCAGGAGTTTTGTAAGCCTCTAATGCCCTTCGGCAAATCCCTTGCTGCTAAAAATACCTACAATGACGTCTATCATGGCCAAATCTTGATTGATACACAATAATATATAATATTGAGAGAAAAGATCTAAGAATCAAATTTGACTTGCAAATGTTGGTGGTTAATAGATGAAAGGAAGATAACAAGATCCAGCTCAGGTAACAAAGCAAAGGTATTTTGAGAGATGTTAGAACAATAAAGCAAATATATCACTTTTGATATCAAAGTGAAAATCACTTCAACATGAAGGAGATCCTTGAAGATGAATATTCTCTTGTCTCCAAAGAGATGCCAGCCTGTATTATGCCGAAGGATAGAAAACAGTGCAGGTTTAAAAGTTGAGGAATCGGAGCCCTCTGCAAGTCCTTGCAGGTGAAAGGAGGAGGAAAGATGAACCTACCACGGAAACCTCATTAACATGTATGTAGTGACCGCTTTATCTGACTTCTCATGGGCACTGATGCTGGGAATTGTGTACTGCATGGTGCTGTGAAGTGAAAAGTATAATTTACTGCAAAAATTACAAATTCCGGGTTACGTGGCAGTGTATTAATCTGTCATAGAATACTTCCTTGACAGACCGGGAAGGTAGCATTTTAAAATAGAGTATGCTTTTTAAAGCTCTTCAGATCTGCTGGAGACTAGGATGAAAGCTTCCTTTCTCTTGTTTGTTGGAGTAAAATAGTGTCCTAGTCACGTGGGTCCAAAGGCCTGAGTCATATGAAAAATGAACACTTCAGTTAATATGTTTCCTAGGTAGCCAATTGTTTGACGTTATCTGTATAAAGCTTTTTATTTTTCATTCTCTGTACAGAGCTTTTTTTTGGCAGAATTTTTTAATGATCCTAATTCATAATCGATGATTTTGGTAAAATATTCAGGATAAACTTACAGAATGCACCCTAATAAAATGCATGTGTAGTAGTCAGATTTCTCCATAGAAACAGAACCAATAAGTTGGATGGATGAATGGATACATATATACATAGACAGATAAATAGACTTGTTAGACTGTACTGACTCATGCAATCATGGAGGCTGACAAGTCCCAGGATCTGCAGTCAGCAAGCTAGAGAACCAGCAGAGCTGATAATGAAGTTCTAGTCTGAAGACCAGCAGACGGAAGACCCAGGAAGTGCCAGTGTTTCATTTTGAGACTGAAGGCAAGAAAAAAATAATGTGTTAGTACAAAAGCAGTCAGATGGAGAATTTTGGATTACTCGGCCTTTTTGCGTTATTCAGACCTTCAACTGATTGGGTGAGGCCCACCCACATTAGAGAGAGCAACCTGCTTTACCCAGTCTATCAATACAATGTTAATCTCATCCAGAAACATCCTCTTAGACACACCTAAAATAGTGCTTGCCAAATGTCTGGGCACCCCTTAACCCAATCAAGTTGGCACATAAAACCAAACAGCACAGTATTCAAATGCAATGAAAGGGAGAACTTGCTTTCTGACCGAGAACACCCAGACCAGATCCATACATTCTCTTGATAAACATTTCCAAGCTGTCAGAGACACAAAGACATTGACCTTATTTTCACGGTTCCTCTAGTCCAGTAAGAGAAGCAGCCAAGATTCAGAAAACTAGGTATGCATGGCAATAGAGGGGTGTGCAGGGAGCACAAACAGGAGGAGCTGGAGATGAGATCTTAGAAGAGATAACACATGATTGTTGTCTTAAAGGACCACCAATATTTTTCTAGAAGGATAAAAGGATGAAAAGAAAGAGACGAGGAAGAGAACAGCATATTCAAGAAATTATAAGTAGTTATCATAAAGAATAGATGAAATAATGTATTTAAGCACCAGTACTATAATGACCCTAAGCACTGGTATCTGGCACTTAGTAAATGTTAACTCTGGTCTACCTTCCTCTTTCCCCTTATTGTTGTATATTCTCTGGGAAGACCAGGAGGTTTTCAAATGTCAGACAATATTTGGATAACAGAGAAGTACTTCCATGTAATTCACTATTTTTGAAGAAATCATTTCCGCCTTGTAGAAGCTGTACCTTAGCAGATGTTTGTGAGTGAATTTATTCATCATATCAAGCATTGCCTTTGCAATGTGGGATGCTTTTCAAAATCCCCTTTTGGGTGAACAGATTGTGTTGTTGCTGAGGGAATTTGCAGGAATGAGGCAATCACTGTAATTCAAACAATTTCTCCTCATTTAAGAGCACCAACTGTTTATATTAGTACTGACATGATCCATTTATGAAGCATCTTAGCACAGTTGTCTCTGAAATTTTTGGCTGTCAAATGGTCATCAGAACTGAGTTGACTCTAATTGCAGGCAAGTTCCTTCTCTGATCTCTTTATCAAAACCTTTACTAAATAGCCACCATGTTTGGGCTCAGTCTGATGGCTTATGTATGATACCACGATATGAGAAAAATGTGACTTAGTTTTTTAATTTATTAAGCAACATTATTAGAATGCCTACCATATTATGCTGGCACTAGAAATACAGGAATAAATAAGTCACCATCCCCAAAACAATTCTCAGTCTAGAAGGAGACAGAAACATAAGCAAATGATTAGAGCAGAAAGTGAGCATTAAAACGACATATACAGGAATGACGATGTACGTAGAAAAGAGTCCTTGAATTATGTCTTAAATTTAGAAACTCAATAGGCAGACAGAAGGAGAAAGGAAAACTTAGATAATGGGGGCAACATTACTGCAGGGAAGAGGAGTACAAAATAGTATATTCCATTCAGCAAAACTAAATTGATTTGGCATACTTATAACACATTGAGGAAGAGTAGCAACATACTGGGGAAAGGTAGAAGATGATGTTGGAAAGCACAGAAGGACCAAGTTAGGCCTAGGAGTTGTGCATGTGTAGACATGCATGTATGCATGTATGTGCACACACACAAGTTACAGGCTTCTTAAACTGTGAACAGAATTCATACCCTAGTTTTCACTTTCACACATCAGATTGTCATAGTGGATGCTATGTCTGCTTCATAAACATTGCATTTTCTCAAATACATCATTATAAGAAAGTAATGAATTCTTTGCAGCTCAGTAAGGTGACAAAGCTGTTTATAACAACTTCTTGATAATCCATCAGATGCCTAATTTAACTTTCATTTTCCTTCTCATCTCCTTTACTCAGAAACTCACTGCATGTTGAATGAAGCCCAACTTGGCTTTTTAAAAAATTTTTTATGATGTTATTGAATCTGAGATGGTAGAATAGTTACTACTCGAGTGCCCATGGCATGTCCAGGAATCTGGGTCAGACTTTTAAGAGAACAATGTACAGAGAAGTAACATGAGCTTATTTGTATTGTATAATACCAGCAGTGGTGTGAATGGCAGCTGGGAGGGAATGAATGAAACTAGACCTGGAGAGACTATTGAGGCGCTGATGACCTTAATTCCAGTGCAAAATGGTAAGGTCCTGAACTGAGCTTATAACATTGGAGAGGAGGGGATGAACGTACAAGACGAAATCTTACAGAGATAGAATAGGCGTGCCAGTAGAAACTGGATGTTGGGTGAGGAGATGCAGAAGGTTAGGATGACATTGAAATTTCTGACTCCAGTTCTTGTTTAGATTATGGTTTTATAAAACAGAATAGGCTGATGGGGAAAGGAGTTATTTTGCAGTGGTGAGATAGAGAAGGATAATTACTAGTCTTTTGGATATGTAGAGTAGAAAATTTCTGGGAAATTAGCAGTCACATAGCGACTTAGCTCTGGCCCTCAAGAGGGTCTGGCAGTAAGTGACAGGTGGAGTCATCAGTTTGATTGAGACTTTCCAGGGATAAAGTGTACAGATTGAGAAGAGAACACCAAACTGAAGGATCTTTTGCTGAGTTTTACTCATGTCCCTTATTTCATAAATGAAAGGCTCAATTCTTAGTCTGTCTCTGTCTCTCTGTCTTCTCTAGGTAGTCTTAACCAGCCCCAGCACTGCAAATACCACCTGTATACCATTAAGTCCCAAGAACTGAGAAGGGACTATCTGATTGGGAAGTAATTAAAGGTTCTGGGAAACAGAAAGTCTTCAAGACACAATGGACTGGCTGCTAATGTATGCTTCTGTAGGTCGGTAGGACAGTTGTTGGGGCTCAGGTGGGCAATTTAGAAGCTGCTCCCTGCCTTTGTTCACTTAAACAATATGACTTACTCTTGCACCATATGCTTTCTGATTCATAAAGCTCTAGAAGGCCTTATCGAGCCCCAGACTATAAATCTCATCTGTATATCATCAAGTCCCAATCATAAGAACTGATTGGGCTGTCACCAATATGATAAAGAAATAGCAACTTGGCTTCATTGAGTTTGAGATCTGATCACTGTGGGTTGGAAACAAAAGCTAGGTGAGAAAGTGAAGATGGCCATCGTCAAGGAGAAACCAGGAATGGAGTTCAGGGGGAGGGATGCTCTTGGCCAATCCCCTAAGGAAGATGCCTCTGGCCCCTGTATCATACCTGCTTGGCCTGCCTCCGACTTCAGCTGCAGCAGAGATGGACAGTTCCCTGCAAATCTAGACTCTGACAAGCTTACCCTAACAAGGCCCCACCTCAGGCACACAGTCCTCTGCCTTCTGCTTTCAGTTCTCTTCTGACACCTGGGAAGCTCCCAAGGCCCTTGTATGAACACAGGCCAGAAATATGAGGGAAGTGTTCCCTGGCACTATCCTCACAATAGGGGAAGGAAACTAGTGTATAAATTCTTCAACATCCCATCTTCAGGGTGGTCATCTTGGGATAGCCTCCATTTAGCATAGCAGTGACTTTAATTATGCACCACTTGCTCATTTATGCTTCATTGTTATGGCCAACTGCTTTTGCTTGGATTTTGTCATTACCAGCATGAGGGAGCTCTTGGCTGTACGAATTGACTCATTATAATCTTAGTGAACATGGGGCTATCCCCATGATGTAGTAGTAATAGTTAAGAAAGCTGGGTCCCACCTGGCCAATCCCAGCCCCCATGGCTTAAGAAACACACTAGGCCCATGTGCATGCATGACCCAAATCCCGATAGAATAGAGAAATGGAAAGAAGGGTTTGTAGTGTGACCGCATCCCATTGGGGGTTGCTTTCTCTCTCTCTGTCTCTTTGTCTCTCTCCTGTGAGCACATGCACCTTCTGGTAATTAAAAAATAATTTTACTGAATATGTTCACATACTGTACCAAATACCCTCTCTGGGTAGAGTAGCATCCTAGCCCATTTAAACTACCCCCTGTCCTACAGAGGCTGAAAGAGTAAGAAATTATATATCTCAGTTCCCTTGCCATCCAGATTCCAGTTTCATTCTGTTAATGAGAGCACAACTTGGAAGGCTACTATCTTCTAGTGGTGGTCAGAGACAAACAAGAGGGGCTACAGATGTACCCGTGAAAATTACCTGCTTTAGGCATCCGAGGTCATTGGTGGCAATACCTGTGACTCCTGTACTTTTTAAATCAATTTCCTTGACTTTTTCCTCCTTCAACCTTTGCAGGAGTTTTGTAAGCCTCTAATGCCCTTCGGCAAATCCCTTGCTGCTAAAAATACCTACAATGACGTCTATCATGGCCAAATCTTGATTGATACACAATAATATATAATATTGAGAGAAAAGATCTAAGAATCAAATTTGACTTGCAAATGTTGGTGGTTAATAGATGAAAGGAAGATAACAAGATCCAGCTCAGGTAACAAAGCAAAGGTATTTTGAGAGATGTTAGAACAATAAAGCAAATATATCACTTTGGATATCAAAGTGAAAATCACTTCAACAGGAAGGAGATCCTTGATGATGAATATTCTCTTGTCTCCAAAGAGATGCCAGCCTGTATTATGCCGAAGGATAGAAAACAGTGCAGGTTTAAAAGTTGAGGAATCGGAGCCCTCTGCAAGTCCTTGCAGGTGAAAGGAGGAGGAAAGATGAACCTACCACGGAAACCTCATTAACATGTATGTAGTGACCGCTTTATCTGACTTCTCATGGGCACTGATGCTGGGAATTGTGTACTGCATGGTGCTGTGAAGTGAAAAGTATAATTTACTGCAAAAATTACAAATTCCGGGTTACGTGGCAGTGTATTAATCTGTCATAGAATACTTCCTTGACAGACCGGGAAGGTAGCATTTTAAAATAGAGTATGCTTTTTAAAGCTCTTCAGATCTGCTGGAGACTAGGATGAAAGCTTCCTTTCTCTTGTTTGTTGGAGTAAAATAGTGTCCTAGTCACGTGGGTCCAAAGGCCTGAGTCATATGAAAAATGAACACTTCAGTTAATATGTTTCCTAGGTAGCCAATTGTTTGACGTTATCTGTATAAAGCTTTTTATTTTTCATTCTCTGTACAGAGCTTTTTTTTGGCAGAATTTTTTAATGATCCTAATTCATAATCGATGATTTTGGTAAAATATTCAGGATAAACTTACAGAATGCACCCTAATAAAATGCATGTGTAGTAGTCAGATTTCTCCATAGAAACAGAACCAATAAGTTGGATGGATGAATGGATACATATATACATAGACAGATAAATAGACTTGTTAGACTGTACTGACTCATGCAATCATGGAGGCTGACAAGTCCCAGGATCTGCAGTCAGCAAGCTAGAGAACCAGCAGAGCTGATAATGAAGTTCTAGTCTGAAGACCAGCAGACGGAAGACCCAGGAAGTGCCAGTGTTTCATTTTGAGACTGAAGGCAAGAAAAAAATAATGTGTTAGTACAAAAGCAGTCAGATGGAGAATTTTGGATTACTCGGCCTTTTTGCGTTATTCAGACCTTCAACTGATTGGGTGAGGCCCACCCACATTAGAGAGAGCAACCTGCTTTACCCAGTCTATCAATACAATGTTAATCTCATCCAGAAACATCCTCTTAGACACACCTAAAATAGTGCTTGCCAAATGTCTGGGCACCCCTTAACCCAATCAAGTTGGCACATAAAACCAAACAGCACAGTATTCAAATGCAATGAAAGGGAGAACTTGCTTTCTGACCGAGAACACCCAGACCAGATCCATACATTCTCTTGATAAACATTTCCAAGCTGTCAGAGACACAAAGACATTGACCTTATTTTCACGGTTCCTCTAGTCCAGTAAGAGAAGCAGCCAAGATTCAGAAAACTAGGTATGCATGGCAATAGAGGGGTGTGCAGGGAGCACAAACAGGAGGAGCTGGAGATGAGATCTTAGAAGAGATAACACATGATTGTTGTCTTAAAGGACCACCAATATTTTTCTAGAAGGATAAAAGGATGAAAAGAAAGAGACGAGGAAGAGAACAGCATATTCAAGAAATTATAAGTAGTTATCATAAAGAATAGATGAAATAATGTATTTAAGCACCAGTACTATAATGACCCTAAGCACTGGTATCTGGCACTTAGTAAATGTTAACTCTGGTCTACCTTCCTCTTTCCCCTTATTGTTGTATATTCTCTGGGAAGACCAGGAGGTTTTCAAATGTCAGACAATATTTGGATAACAGAGAAGTACTTCCATGTAATTCACTATTTTTGAAGAAATCATTTCCGCCTTGTAGAAGCTGTACCTTAGCAGATGTTTGTGAGTGAATTTATTCATCATATCAAGCATTGCCTTTGCAATGTGGGATGCTTTTCAAAATCCCCTTTTGGGTGAACAGATTGTGTTGTTGCTGAGGGAATTTGCAGGAATGAGGCAATCACTGTAATTCAAACAATTTCTCCTCATTTAAGAGCACCAACTGTTTATATTAGTACTGACATGATCCATTTATGAAGCATCTTAGCACAGTTGTCTCTGAAATTTTTGGCTGTCAAATGGTCATCAGAACTGAGTTGACTCTAATTGCAGGCAAGTTCCTTCTCTGATCTCTTTATCAAAACCTTTACTAAATAGCCACCATGTTTGGGCTCAGTCTGATGGCTTATGTATGATACCACGATATGAGAAAAATGTGACTTAGTTTTTTAATTTATTAAGCAACATTATTAGAATGCCTACCATATTATGCTGGCACTAGAAATACAGGAATAAATAAGTCACCATCCCCAAAACAATTCTCAGTCTAGAAGGAGACAGAAACATAAGCAAATGATTAGAGCAGAAAGTGAGCATTAAAACGACATATACAGGAATGACGATGTACGTAGAAAAGAGTCCTTGAATTATGTCTTAAATTTAGAAACTCAATAGGCAGACAGAAGGAGAAAGGAAAACTTAGATAATGGGGGCAACATTACTGCAGGGAAGAGGAGTACAAAATAGTATATTCCATTCAGCAAAACTAAATTGATTTGGCATACTTATAACACATTGAGGAAGAGTAGCAACATACTGGGGAAAGGTAGAAGATGATGTTGGAAAGCACAGAAGGACCAAGTTAGGCCTAGGAGTTGTGCATGTGTAGACATGCATGTATGCATGTATGTGCACACACACAAGTTACAGGCTTCTTAAACTGTGAACAGAATTCATACCCTAGTTTTCACTTTCACACATCAGATTGTCATAGTGGATGCTATGTCTGCTTCATAAACATTGCATTTTCTCAAATACATCATTATAAGAAAGTAATGAATTCTTTGCAGCTCAGTAAGGTGACAAAGCTGTTTATAACAACTTCTTGATAATCCATCAGATGCCTAATTTAACTTTCATTTTCCTTCTCATCTCCTTTACTCAGAAACTCACTGCATGTTGAATGAAGCCCAACTTGGCTTTTTAAAAAATTTTTTATGATGTTATTGAATCTGAGATGGTAGAATAGTTACTACTCGAGTGCCCATGGCATGTCCAGGAATCTGGGTCAGACTTTTAAGAGAACAATGTACAGAGAAGTAACATGAGCTTATTTGTATTGTATAATACCAGCAGTGGTGTGAATGGCAGCTGGGAGGGAATGAATGAAACTAGACCTGGAGAGACTATTGAGGCGCTGATGACCTTAATTCCAGTGCAAAATGGTAAGGTCCTGAACTGAGCTTATAACATTGGAGAGGAGGGGATGAACGTACAAGACGAAATCTTACAGAGATAGAATAGGCGTGCCAGTAGAAACTGGATGTTGGGTGAGGAGATGCAGAAGGTTAGGATGACATTGAAATTTCTGACTCCAGTTCTTGTTTAGATTATGGTTTTATAAAACAGAATAGGCTGATGGGGAAAGGAGTTATTTTGCAGTGGTGAGATAGAGAAGGATAATTACTAGTCTTTTGGATATGTAGAGTAGAAAATTTCTGGGAAATTAGCAGTCACATAGCGACTTAGCTCTGGCCCTCAAGAGGGTCTGGCAGTAAGTGACAGGTGGAGTCATCAGTTTGATTGAGACTTTCCAGGGATAAAGTGTACAGATTGAGAAGAGAACACCAAACTGAAGGATCTTTTGCTGAGTTTTACTCATGTCCCTTATTTCATAAATGAAAGGCTCAATTCTTAGTCTGTCTCTGTCTCTCTGTCTTCTCTAGGTAGTCTTAACCAGCCCCAGCACTGCAAATACCACCTGTATACCATTAAGTCCCAAGAACTGAGAAGGGACTATCTGATTGGGCTGTCACCAATATGATAAAGAAATAGCAACTTGGCTTCATTGAGTTTGAGATCTGATCACTGTGGGTTGGAAACAAAAGCTAGGTGAGAAAGTGAAGATGGCCATCGTCAAGGAGAAACCAGGAATGAAGTTCAGGGGGAGGGATGCTCTTGGCCAATCCCCTAAGGAAGATGCCTCTGGCCCCTGTATCATACCTGCTTGGCCTGCCTCCGACTTCAGCTGCAGCAGAGATGGACAGTTCCCTGCAAATCTAGACTCTGACAAGCTTACCCTAACAAGGCCCCACCTCAGGCACACAGTCCTCTGCCTTCTGCTTTCAGTTCTCTTCTGACACCTGGGAAGCTCCCAAGGCCCTTGTATGAACACAGGCCAGAAATATGAGGGAAGTGTTCCCTGGCACTATCCTCACAATAGGGGAAGGAAACTAGTGTATAAATTCTTCAACATCCCATCTTCAGGGTGGTCATCTTTTTCTGCTTCTCTGGTGGAATAGAGCCTCCATTTAGCACAGCAGTGACTTCAATTATGCACCCCAAGACTGCCTTTGCCTATCCTATTCTCTCCACTTACTCATTGATGCGTTCTTGTATCATCTCTCAAATACACTGTCTCAAGCTCCAATTTGAGGAACATCCAATTGAGACATTCCCTCCTGACTCCTGATAGCATTGGTATTCACTTGGACTCCAACCTGTCAAAACCAGATGTCCTGGTTTTCTCTTAACAACAGGGTTCACTGCCCAGAGGCAGAGGGTGGTGAGTAACTTCCAAGGACACCTGAACATCTGCCCACTGACTAGTAAAAGAACTCATGCTTTCCAAAAGACGAGACAAAAGTAGTCGGTACTAGGTCCTGGCTACAGAACCCTTCATGCTGCAAATCCTGACCCTGTTGGATACCCCATGGCAAATAGCCCCAGTGCCAAGTGTTCCAACTCCTACGATGTCCCACCCAGGGTGCTTCATCTGCATTTTCAGAGAAAGTCTTCTTCAAGATAGAACAAGATCTTTACTTCCTGGCTAATATTAACAAGTTGTAGTATTTCTTGGAGTTAAAGGAATTAAGTTTCATAAATACCCCATGTATTTCCTAAAGTATTTGTTTTTCAGTGTTATTACTAAAAAAGGAGAATGAGGAGAGTGGATAATGGTGGCACATTTAAAATTTTAATTTTGTCATTCTTTAGGTTAGGTATGAATTAAATCTAACAAGTAGTCATTCATTTATTCACATTTGAAAACACATAAAATTTTTTCTCTGTATAAGGTACTATACTGGCTATGAACGGATTAACAGAGTATTTACATAAAGCATGAGTGAATCCTTGCAATGTTTACTTATAAACTGTTGGATGGAAAAAAACAAGTGTGTGGTTATTACTTTTTAAAGCACTGTTTATCTACCAAAATAAAAGCAGCTAATATTTACTGAGTGCTTGCCATGTCCAACACTGTTCTAAGCACCCTGCATGAGTTAATTAATTTAATCCAAATCATTACCCATGAAGAGACTATTAGTACTCCATTATACAGATGAGGGAAGTAAGGACTGAGTGGTTGAGTAATTTGACCAACGTCAAAGTTTGGGCTCATAGAGCCATGATATTGCATTACCTATCTTTGTATCTTTCTATAGATCTGTCTCTTTCATCCATCCATCTACTCATTCATCCATCTACCTACCCATTCAACCATCCTTTCCAACCCATTTAAGTATCAATGGAGTTAATTAACCCAAAAGAGGAACTAAATATACTCACAAAGTAATAAACAGGTAACCATGTGATATCAAAATATCCGTGAAAAAGAATTAAGCTAAAGGGGTTAAGAAATTGTTGTTGTTGTTAGTATGGGTGTATGGTGTGTGTGTTCACTGGAGACAGACAGAAAGAGAGATGAGAGAGAGAGAGAGAGAGAGAGAGAGAGAGAGAGAGGAGAGAGAAAAAGAGAAAACACCCCTGGG
>NW_006203805.1:127436-141176 GCF_000334495.1 Tupaia belangeri chinensis | reverse complement strand
AATTAAAGGTTCTGGGAAACAGAAAGTCTTAAAGACACAATGGACTGGCTGCTAATGTATGCTTCTGTAGGTCGGTAGGACAGTTGTTGGGGCTCAGGTGGGCAATTTAGAAGCTGCTCCCTGCCTTTGTTCACTTAAACAATATGACTTACTCTTGCACCATATGCTTTCTGATTCATAAAGCTCTAGAAGGCCTTATCGAGCCCCAGACTATAAATCTCATCTGTATATCATCAAGTCCCAATCATAAGAACTGATTGGGCTGTCACCAATATGATAAAGAAATAGCAACTTGGCTTCATTGAGTTTGAGATCTGATCACTGTGGGTTGGAAACAAAAGCTAGGTGAGAAAGTGAAGATGGCCATCGTCAAGGAGAAACCAGGAATGGAGTTCAGGGGGAGGGATGCTCTTGGCCAATCCCCTAAGGAAGATGCCTCTGGCCCCTGTATCATACCTGCTTGGCCTGCCTCCGACTTCAGCTGCAGCAGAGATGGACAGTTCCCTGCAAATCTAGACTCTGACAAGCTTACCCTAACAAGGCCCCACCTCAGGCACACAGTCCTCTGCCTTCTGCTTTCAGTTCTCTTCTGACACCTGGGAAGCTCCCAAGGCCCTTGTATGAACACAGGCCAGAAATATGAGGGAAGTGCTCCCGGACACTATCCTCACAATAGGGGAAGGAAACTGGTGTATAAATTCTTCAACATCCCATCTTCAGGGTGGTCATCTTTTTCTGCTTCTCTGGTGGAATAGAGCCTCCATTTAGCATAGCAGTGACTTTAATTATGCACCACTTGCTCATTTATGCTTCATTGTTATGGCCAACTGCTTTTGCTTGGATTTTGTCATTACCAGCATGAGGGAGCTCTTGGCTGTACGAATTGACTCATTATAATCTTAGTGAACATGGGGCTATCCCCATGATGTAGTAGTAATAGTTAAGAAAGCTGGGTCCCACCTGGCCAATCCCAGCCCCCATGGCTTAAGAAACACACTAGGCCCATGTGCATGCATGACCCAAATCCCGATAGAATAGAGAAATGGAAAGAAGGGTTTGTAGTGTGACCGCATCCCATTGGGGGTTGCTTTCTCTCTCTCTGTCTCTTTGTCTCTCTCCTGTGAGCACATGCACCTTCTGGTAATTAAAAAATAATTTTACTGAATATGTTCACATACTGTACCAAATACCCTCTCTGGGTAGAGTAGCATCCTAGCCCATTTAAACTACCCCCTGTCCTACAGAGGCTGAAAGAGTAAGAAATTATATATCTCAGTTCCCTTGCCATCCAGATTCCAGTTTCATTCTGTTAATGAGAGCACAACTTGGAAGGCTACTATCTTCTAGTGGTGGTCAGAGACAAACAAGAGGGGCTACAGATGTACCCGTGAAAATTACCTGCTTTAGGCATCCGAGGTCATTGGTGGCAATACCTGTGACTCCTGTACTTTTTAAATCAATTTCCTTGACTTTTTCCTCCTTCAACCTTTGCAGGAGTTTTGTAAGCCTCTAATGCCCTTCGGCAAATCCCTTGCTGCTAAAAATACCTACAATGACGTCTATCATGGCCAAATCTTGATTGATACACAATAATATATAATATTGAGAGAAAAGATCTAAGAATCAAATTTGACTTGCAAATGTTGGTGGTTAATAGATGAAAGGAAGATAACAAGATCCAGCTCAGGTAACAAAGCAAAGGTATTTTGAGAGATGTTAGAACAATAAAGCAAATATATCACTTTGGATATCAAAGTGAAAATCACTTCAACAGGAAGGAGATCCTTGATGATGAATATTCTCTTGTCTCCAAAGAGATGCCAGCCTGTATTATGCCGAAGGATAGAAAACAGTGCAGGTTTAAAAGTTGAGGAATCGGAGCCCTCTGCAAGTCCTTGCAGGTGAAAGGAGGAGGAAAGATGAACCTACCACGGAAACCTCATTAACATGTATGTAGTGACCGCTTTATCTGACTTCTCATGGGCACTGATGCTGGGAATTGTGTACTGCATGGTGCTGTGAAGTGAAAAGTATAATTTACTGCAAAAATTACAAATTCCGGGTTACGTGGCAGTGTATTAATCTGTCATAGAATACTTCCTTGACAGACCGGGAAGGTAGCATTTTAAAATAGAGTATGCTTTTTAAAGCTCTTCAGATCTGCTGGAGACTAGGATGAAAGCTTCCTTTCTCTTGTTTGTTGGAGTAAAATAGTGTCCTAGTCACGTGGGTCCAAAGGCCTGAGTCATATGAAAAATGAACACTTCAGTTAATATGTTTCCTAGGTAGCCAATTGTTTGACGTTATCTGTATAAAGCTTTTTATTTTTCATTCTCTGTACAGAGCTTTTTTTTGGCAGAATTTTTTAATGATCCTAATTCATAATCGATGATTTTGGTAAAATATTCAGGATAAACTTACAGAATGCACCCTAATAAAATGCATGTGTAGTAGTCAGATTTCTCCATAGAAACAGAACCAATAAGTTGGATGGATGAATGGATACATATATACATAGACAGATAAATAGACTTGTTAGACTGTACTGACTCATGCAATCATGGAGGCTGACAAGTCCCAGGATCTGCAGTCAGCAAGCTAGAGAACCAGCAGAGCTGATAATGAAGTTCTAGTCTGAAGACCAGCAGACGGAAGACCCAGGAAGTGCCAGTGTTTCATTTTGAGACTGAAGGCAAGAAAAAAATAATGTGTTAGTACAAAAGCAGTCAGATGGAGAATTTTGGATTACTCGGCCTTTTTGCGTTATTCAGACCTTCAACTGATTGGGTGAGGCCCACCCACATTAGAGAGAGCAACCTGCTTTACCCAGTCTATCAATACAATGTTAATCTCATCCAGAAACATCCTCTTAGACACACCTAAAATAGTGCTTGCCAAATGTCTGGGCACCCCTTAACCCAATCAAGTTGGCACATAAAACCAAACAGCACAGTATTCAAATGCAATGAAAGGGAGAACTTGCTTTCTGACCGAGAACACCCAGACCAGATCCATACATTCTCTTGATAAACATTTCCAAGCTGTCAGAGACACAAAGACATTGACCTTATTTTCACGGTTCCTCTAGTCCAGTAAGAGAAGCAGCCAAGATTCAGAAAACTAGGTATGCATGGCAATAGAGGGGTGTGCAGGGAGCACAAACAGGAGGAGCTGGAGATGAGATCTTAGAAGAGATAACACATGATTGTTGTCTTAAAGGACCACCAATATTTTTCTAGAAGGATAAAAGGATGAAAAGAAAGAGACGAGGAAGAGAACAGCATATTCAAGAAATTATAAGTAGTTATCATAAAGAATAGATGAAATAATGTATTTAAGCACCAGTACTATAATGACCCTAAGCACTGGTATCTGGCACTTAGTAAATGTTAACTCTGGTCTACCTTCCTCTTTCCCCTTATTGTTGTATATTCTCTGGGAAGACCAGGAGGTTTTCAAATGTCAGACAATATTTGGATAACAGAGAAGTACTTCCATGTAATTCACTATTTTTGAAGAAATCATTTCCGCCTTGTAGAAGCTGTACCTTAGCAGATGTTTGTGAGTGAATTTATTCATCATATCAAGCATTGCCTTTGCAATGTGGGATGCTTTTCAAAATCCCCTTTTGGGTGAACAGATTGTGTTGTTGCTGAGGGAATTTGCAGGAATGAGGCAATCACTGTAATTCAAACAATTTCTCCTCATTTAAGAGCACCAACTGTTTATATTAGTACTGACATGATCCATTTATGAAGCATCTTAGCACAGTTGTCTCTGAAATTTTTGGCTGTCAAATGGTCATCAGAACTGAGTTGACTCTAATTGCAGGCAAGTTCCTTCTCTGATCTCTTTATCAAAACCTTTACTAAATAGCCACCATGTTTGGGCTCAGTCTGATGGCTTATGTATGATACCACGATATGAGAAAAATGTGACTTAGTTTTTTAATTTATTAAGCAACATTATTAGAATGCCTACCATATTATGCTGGCACTAGAAATACAGGAATAAATAAGTCACCATCCCCAAAACAATTCTCAGTCTAGAAGGAGACAGAAACATAAGCAAATGATTAGAGCAGAAAGTGAGCATTAAAACGACATATACAGGAATGACGATGTACGTAGAAAAGAGTCCTTGAATTATGTCTTAAATTTAGAAACTCAATAGGCAGACAGAAGGAGAAAGGAAAACTTAGATAATGGGGGCAACATTACTGCAGGGAAGAGGAGTACAAAATAGTATATTCCATTCAGCAAAACTAAATTGATTTGGCATACTTATAACACATTGAGGAAGAGTAGCAACATACTGGGGAAAGGTAGAAGATGATGTTGGAAAGCACAGAAGGACCAAGTTAGGCCTAGGAGTTGTGCATGTGTAGACATGCATGTATGCATGTATGTGCACACACACAAGTTACAGGCTTCTTAAACTGTGAACAGAATTCATACCCTAGTTTTCACTTTCACACATCAGATTGTCATAGTGGATGCTATGTCTGCTTCATAAACATTGCATTTTCTCAAATACATCATTATAAGAAAGTAATGAATTCTTTGCAGCTCAGTAAGGTGACAAAGCTGTTTATAACAACTTCTTGATAATCCATCAGATGCCTAATTTAACTTTCATTTTCCTTCTCATCTCCTTTACTCAGAAACTCACTGCATGTTGAATGAAGCCCAACTTGGCTTTTTAAAAAATTTTTTATGATGTTATTGAATCTGAGATGGTAGAATAGTTACTACTCGAGTGCCCATGGCATGTCCAGGAATCTGGGTCAGACTTTTAAGAGAACAATGTACAGAGAAGTAACATGAGCTTATTTGTATTGTATAATACCAGCAGTGGTGTGAATGGCAGCTGGGAGGGAATGAATGAAACTAGACCTGGAGAGACTATTGAGGCGCTGATGACCTTAATTCCAGTGCAAAATGGTAAGGTCCTGAACTGAGCTTATAACATTGGAGAGGAGGGGATGAACGTACAAGACGAAATCTTACAGAGATAGAATAGGCGTGCCAGTAGAAACTGGATGTTGGGTGAGGAGATGCAGAAGGTTAGGATGACATTGAAATTTCTGACTCCAGTTCTTGTTTAGATTATGGTTTTATAAAACAGAATAGGCTGATGGGGAAAGGAGTTATTTTGCAGTGGTGAGATAGAGAAGGATAATTACTAGTCTTTTGGATATGTAGAGTAGAAAATTTCTGGGAAATTAGCAGTCACATAGCGACTTAGCTCTGGCCCTCAAGAGGGTCTGGCAGTAAGTGACAGGTGGAGTCATCAGTTTGATTGAGACTTTCCAGGGATAAAGTGTACAGATTGAGAAGAGAACACCAAACTGAAGGATCTTTTGCTGAGTTTTACTCATGTCCCTTATTTCATAAATGAAAGGCTCAATTCTTAGTCTGTCTCTGTCTCTCTGTCTTCTCTAGGTAGTCTTAACCAGCCCCAGCACTGCAAATACCACCTGTATACCATTAAGTCCCAAGAACTGAGAAGGGACTATCTGATTGGGCTGTCACCAATATGATAAAGAAATAGCAACTTGGCTTCATTGAGTTTGAGATCTGATCACTGTGGGTTGGAAACAAAAGCTAGGTGAGAAAGTGAAGATGGCCATCGTCAAGGAGAAACCAGGAATGAAGTTCAGGGGGAGGGATGCTCTTGGCCAATCCCCTAAGGAAGATGCCTCTGGCCCCTGTATCATACCTGCTTGGCCTGCCTCCGACTTCAGCTGCAGCAGAGATGGACAGTTCCCTGCAAATCTAGACTCTGACAAGCTTACCCTAACAAGGCCCCACCTCAGGCACACAGTCCTCTGCCTTCTGCTTTCAGTTCTCTTCTGACACCTGGGAAGCTCCCAAGGCCCTTGTATGAACACAGGCCAGAAATATGAGGGAAGTGTTCCCTGGCACTATCCTCACAATAGGGGAAGGAAACTAGTGTATAAATTCTTCAACATCCCATCTTCAGGGTGGTCATCTTTTTCTGCTTCTCTGGTGGAATAGAGCCTCCATTTAGCACAGCAGTGACTTCAATTATGCACCCCAAGACTGCCTTTGCCTATCCTATTCTCTCCACTTACTCATTGATGCGTTCTTGTATCATCTCTCAAATACACTGTCTCAAGCTCCAATTTGAGGAACATCCAATTGAGACATTCCCTCCTGACTCCTGATAGCATTGGTATTCACTTGGACTCCAACCTGTCAAAACCAGATGTCCTGGTTTTCTCTTAACAACAGGGTTCACTGCCCAGAGGCAGAGGGTGGTGAGTAACTTCCAAGGACACCTGAACATCTGCCCACTGACTAGTAAAAGAACTCATGCTTTCCAAAAGACGAGACAAAAGTAGTCGGTACTAGGTCCTGGCTACAGAACCCTTCATGCTGCAAATCCTGACCCTGTTGGATACCCCATGGCAAATAGCCCCAGTGCCAAGTGTTCCAACTCCTACGATGTCCCACCCAGGGTGCTTCATCTGCATTTTCAGAGAAAGTCTTCTTCAAGATAGAACAAGATCTTTACTTCCTGGCTAATATTAACAAGTTGTAGTATTTCTTGGAGTTAAAGGAATTAAGTTTCATAAATACCCCATGTATGTCATAAAGTATTTGTTTTTCAGTGTTATTACTAAAAAAGGAGAATGAGGAGAGTGGATAATGGTGGCACATTTAAAATTTTAATTTTGTCATTCTTTAGGTTAGGTATGAATTAAATCTAACAAGTAGTCATTCATTTATTCACATTTGAAAACACATAAAATTTTTTCTCTGTATAAGGTACTATACTGGCTATGAACGGATTAACAGAGTATTTACATAAAGCATGAGTGAATCCTTGCAATGTTTACTTATAAACTGTTGGATGGAAAAAAACAAGTGTGTGGTTATTACTTTTTAAAGCACTGTTTATCTACCAAAATAAAAGCAGCTAATATTTACTGAGTGCTTGCCATGTCCAACACTGTTCTAAGCACCCTGCATGAGTTAATTAATTTAATCCAAATCATTACCCATGAAGAGACTATTAGTACTCCATTATACAGATGAGGGAAGTAAGGACTGAGTGGTTGAGTAATTTGACCAACGTCAAAGTTTGGGCTCATAGAGCCATGATATTGCATTACCTATCTTTGTATCTTTCTATAGATCTGTCTCTTTCATCCATCCATCTACTCATTCATCCATCTACCTACCCATTCAACCATCCTTTCCAACCCATTTAAGTATCAATGGAGTTAATTAACCCAAAAGAGGAACTAAATATACTCACAAAGTAATAAACAGGTAACCATGTGATATCAAAATATCCGTGAAAAAGAATTAAGCTAAAGGGGTTAAGAAATTGTTGTTGTTGTTAGTATGGGTGTATGGTGTGTGTGTTCACTGGAGACAGACAGAAAGAGAGATAAGAGAGAGAGAGAGAGAGAGAGAGAGAGAGAGAGAGAAGAGAGAAAATGAGAAAGCACCCCTTAGGAGGGATGGACATGCCACAATCCCTTCTCTTCCATTCTCCTCTTGGGATTTTGGACATCCATGCACACGTGCCTGGCATGTTTTTGAAGCTCCCAGGTCTGGGATTAGAACCACGCAATCAGCTACATGGGATCCAGCTGACTTAACCACCTTGCTGCTGGCTGGTTCATGATTAAAAAAATTTTAATGGAACTTGAAATATGAATATAATTTTGAAAGTCCACGGTCAAATAGAGAATAAAAAGGGGGACTTTTCAGGAAATATTATCAAGGACCAATATATCTGTGAAATGGGGACATCGTTGTGATGACTCTGATGCTGGTAATGATAAAGGTAATCACATTTTTTTCTGATTTGATTTTTATATCCACAATGTTAAGTAAATTGAAAGTGCTATATGAATAGAATTGCTTGCTAATGTAAGGCATTTTTGTAGAGGTGGGTTCAGACACACTTCCTTCTGTCTCATACATCTTTAAGGTCAAAACCTATTAGGTCTTGGGAACCAGCAGTTAGCGTAATGGCTATGTCGCTGGACTCCCACGTAGTCGACCGCGGTTCGTGTCCCGGACCCGGTGGCTTAAAACTCACGCCGGGCGCGTGTGCGTGCTTGCCCAAGATCCTGAGAGGAGAATGGAGGAGAAGGGATTGCGGCATGACCATCCCCCCGGGGGGTGATTTCTCGCTTTCTGTCTATATGTCTCTCTCTGTCTGTCTGGCGAGCGCACGCGCCCTACAGTGAAAAATCTCTCAAAAAAAAAAAAAAAAACCTATTAGGTCTTGAACCAGAGATTGGCCAGGAAATTAAGTAGCTGGCAATGCTGATTTGTGTGTGGCTGGGGATTTAATTATATTTTGCTGTTTCTGCATTTCTGGCAAAACTCTAGCTGTGGAGCATGGTTTGTTAATCTGTACACATGTGCACTGCAGCTGGGGCTTAAATAAAGCCCGTTTATTCCTTCTTTCTGGCCAAAATTGGAGCTGTAGCATCTTTTTGAGTCCAGTGAAAATATAAACAGACTCCTCCCAGAAGACTCCTTTGTAATGTTATCAAACAACAGTACGCTGTTGCCTTTGTCATTGTTACCAACTGTCTATACTACGATTGAGAATCACCTTTGGCAGCAGCCCCACCCAAGTCTTGTTTAATTTTACCACCGAGTCCAAAGATCTCACTTCTCTACTGGGCAGCTGCAGAGTGAAAGGATGAGATGGTGAGTTTTCATTCTTCAAGGTTACCATATCTGCTTATTTTATATGACCTTCAAGGTTTGGATTTGCCATAGGATCTCTGTCAGTGTAATGGACTCTTGACTGTACACTCTTTTGTTGATCCTGCATCACCTGAATGCTTTCCTTTGTCAAGAATATTCTGTCCTGTGGTCAGATTTCCAGCTAGCAATTTTTAAAAGCCATCTGGGGAACACCTGAGGTTTCTGGTCCTGAGCATCACAATAAAGCTGCTGCTCACCTTTAGGGTCCAGCATGGTCTCAGTAGCCTGCAGAGATTGGAGTAAGCAAATGGATTTATTCATTTCTATTCTGTAGCAAGAATCATGCCTAAATCAGTGGTTGAAACTCATTTTAATGATGTTCTTAAATCTTTGTACAGCTCCTTCCAGTTTGTAAGTGTATGGCCACTAGTAGTTGATGCTGAGTGACTTTTTTTTTTTTTTTTGGAAAGAGTTGTATGATGTATAGACTGACAACTTCCCTTTAAATTTTCTGCTCTCTGGGAACATGAGTAGACTACTTCCTAGCATTCCTTGAGGTTCACTGTAGCCATGTGACCCAGTGTGACTAGTGGAATGTAGACAGAAGTGGGAAATGTCACATTCAAGTCCGGCTCCTAAAAACCTCCACTGTGGCCCTCCATACTCCTCTTCTTCTGGAAGGTCAGAAAGGTCACCCTGTGAAGAACACTTAGGGGGTGACACATTGAAGACAGTGCAGCCACAGATGAAAGGGATCTGGACCCTGTATAACCACTTAGAGAAAGCTGCTGAACTGACATGTTACCAGAGTGAGAATAAACCAGTGCTATGTTAAGCCACAGGATTTTGCGGGGTGTATTTGTTAAAGCACCTAGTGTTAGTTTGTCTAAAATATAGTATGATGGACTGGGTGTTGTGTAGGAGTTGATTCTGGGAGGGAATTATGCTTTTGGAAACAGGTAGATAAAGCAGAAGGTAATTCCGTGGCTAGGGAGTTCCACATGAATGGTTCACACACTTGCCTGTGTATCATAATACTACCAGAGGACTCATTGCAAAGTCAAGTCCCAGAGCTTTGCCCAAGAGAGGATTTCATTCAATAGAGCTGGAAAGAGGCCCAGGGATATGCATTTTAATCATTAGCCTACACAACTGTGATGCAGGTAGACCAGGAAGGCTATTTTGAGAACTGGAGAGAACAAGGTCCCTACAATGCTAAGGGCATGTTTATCAAATGAATAATTAAACGAACAGGAGCAGAGGAGAAAGCAAAAATGAGATTACAAGTGGGGAGACATGAAAGAAGAGGTAAACAGCAGGGGAAAGCCTGGCCCTGAGGCATGTCAGAAGGTGGGAACGTTTCGTCACAGGTGGCTGTGGCTTGTGATGGTAGACGAGGCATATGGAGTATACTCCTGAGTTTGCCAGTCCTCATGTCCCTTGGGGAAGCCCTCTGTTTTTGAAGAGCCTGTCTTTCATCAGGCGTTTTATGTACATCCTGCTGTCACTGTCCTCTAACAAGCTGCTCCTCTGCTAGAGGCGTTTTTATGGCATCGATACTTTCTGAGATTCTGGGGGGGGGGCAATCAAAAACAGGGAACTCTATCTATGTAGGTAGATTTAAAATCAGTTGCCATACTCCAACTTCTGCTCAATTGCTGCACAGAATTTAAGCCAAAGAGATGGGATTTCTCTAGTCCCGTAGCCTATTTACCTTGCTTTCCTAAAATAAATATCATTTTGTAAACAAACAGGGTGAAGGAAAATTCACTCTGCCCAGGTGGTGCTGATGGCCAAGTGGCAGAGAAGCATGTCTGTAGAGAGGAGGTTAAGCAAACATCAGGAGCTAAGGGGTCAGGATGGAATGCACCTTGAGCAATGCAAGGAGATGCCACCCAGGGACTGAGTGTGCTCAAAGTAAATAGCAGGGCATGAGGATGGAGAGCATGGACGGTGTAAGTGAGGTGAACTCTCTTCTTTGGCAGGCTACCTGACAGCTGCTGTGGGCATGCAGCTGTTTGGATTATGTGCACCTTCCAATCAGGCTGTCTTAAAGATCTCGCGTGTTTCTGCCAGTTTCCTGGTACGTTCCTTTCCAACTAAATGAAACACCCTTATGCATGAATGTCCAATAAAGGTCAGCAGTTGATTATTGATATTGTACTTCAGGAGTTTGGGATATGCCAATGTGGTGGGTGAGCATACTTTCAGGAACATCAACTGAAATGAAACTTTGCTTGTTAAAACATTATAATAAAGATATGATCATTATAATATTGCATCCAGGCATTGCAACAAGAGCCATGATTTATGTATGCAAACATCACCTATCTTGCCTTGTTCAATTCTAACAATGGCCTTATGAGACCCAGCCCTTGACTCTATCAGGTCAGAATCAAGGAAACTGAGTCTCAGAGTAGTAAAAAAACAAGTCCAAGATCTCAAACTTACTAAACTACAGAGCCAACATCTGAACTTAAGCTTGAAGATAATTGCTTTAGTATTGACATTAAAAACATTTTTTTCCTGCTAACTTCCACTGGGGGACTATAATGAATCTTTACACACATATTCTTTAATCTTCCCCACAGACCCATAGAGTAGGCATTATAATTCCTATTTTCAGATGCAGGAGATAAGGGGTAGAGAGATGAGGTGACTTACCCAAGATCATACAACTCTAAAGTAAGACAGATCTGTGATATGTTGATCTCAAGGGCCTCTGGCTGGGCTTTCAACTGCTATTCTCTGCTTTTTGTCCTCTAAGTCAAGCTGCAATCTGGTGCTCCCAGCTCCAGAATGCTGGTATCCAGTCTCCACTGTCCCCGCCCTTCAACCTGTTATATGCAACATTGAGGAAGGGCATCCTTTATTATTTAAAACTTCAGCCTCTAAATTGTTGGTACTGCTGGAGTTGTGAGGCTCCAGGGAGCTTCTAAGAGGGACCTGGGAGATTAATTTTGGCGGAAATGCTAGCAGAAGAGAATGTGAAATGGTGGATGCTTCAGAGATTTAAAATAAATTGCTGTGTGTATGTTATTTCCTTCTCAGAATACTCTTGGGAGTTGAATAAAGGAACACTATCCGATGCTTACCCTAGCCCCAGTGCTGTCCCAGGAGTGATAAAGAGCCCTGTCTGAACTGGGGCCAGGTATTTACTTGAAAATGGAACTCAGGCATGTACAGAAATATATACGCAGCTGGCATCAAATAGTAGAAATGTTTAATCTGCCTTTTGAATGGATTAACAGTTGGCTTCAAGAAGGCGCTTCTGACTTTTGGCTGCATAGAGCAAGAGGAGAGGCTGTGCTCCATGAAGAGGATGAAGACCAAGGGGGAATTAATTGTGTATCTACAATTAGCACAAAATAACCGTAAAATTATTTCCAGGAAGAGCCAGACTTCCTCATGTCAAACAGGGATTGAAAAACATCACCCATACAGGATATTTTCTAACAGTGTTGGAAAAGAATAGCTTTAAAAAGTGGAATGGCACAGAGCTGGGCTGCCCGATATAATGGCTACTAGCCCATGTACTTATGAAGCACTTGAAATGTGGCCAGTTCAAACTTAGATGTGCTATCAGGATAAAAGACATACCAGATTTCAAGGACTTGGCAAGAAAAAAAAAATCTCCTTGATAATAACTTATACTGATGAAATGTCAAAATGATAGTATTTTGGATACTTTGGGCTAAATCAAATGTGATGTTAAAATTTCTTCATCTGTTCACCTTTTATTATGTGTCTACTAGAAACTTTGAAGAAGTGCTTGAAGAAAAATAAATAGTTATAAATACATTACTTAGTGAAGCAGAAAGAAGGAAATTAGCATTAAAATCTAAAATTTGGGACCAGTAGATGGCGTAACGGTTATGTTGCTGAACTCCCACATAGTGGTTCGACCCACTTGACCATGGTTTGAGTCTTGGAACCGGTAGCTTAAAACTCATGCTGTGCGCAAGTGCATGTGTGCCCCAAATCCCGAGAACAGAGAAGGGATTGCAGCATGGCCATTCCCCTGGGAGTATTTTTCACTTTCAGTCTCTCTGTCTCTCTGGCAAGCACACACATCCCATAGCAAAAATCTCTCTCTAAAAAAAAAAAGAAAAAGAAAAAAACCCCAAAACTATGGGACCAGCAGTTAGCGTAATGGCTATGTCACTGAACTCCCATGTAGCAAACCATGGTTCAAGTCCAGGACCCGGTGGCTTAAACTTATGCTGGGCACATGTGTGTGCATGCCCAAGATCCTGAGAGGAGAATGGAGGAGAAGGGATCGAGGCATGGCCATCCCCCTGGGGGGCGATTTCTTGCTTTCTATCTCTCTTTCTGGCGAGTGCACACACTCTACAGCAAAAACCTCTCAAAACAAAACAAAACAAAACAAAAAACAAAAAACAAAAAACTGAAGTTCAATAGAAGAACAATTGAAGAACCAAAAAGAAGTAGAAATATTGCAAAAATAAAACAGATATTAGTGATATTTTTCTTTTTAGATATAGAATTAACCAGTAGAACACAGACATCATTTTTTTTCCCAGAATTTTGCCATAGACATGTGCACTCACCAGAGAGAGTGACAGAAAGAGGAAAAGTACAAAATCAGCCCCCCTCCCACGGGGGAGGACCACACTGCAACCCCTTTTCCTCCATTCTCCTCTCAGGATTTGGGTATGCACACACACATGCCTGCTGTGAGTTTTTTTATTATCATCATAATCTTGTTTATATGACATTGGATTACATATAACTTTACAGTGTATTACATTGCTTTTCCAAAAGGGAGTGCCATGCATGTCAGTCAATACAGAGACATTAATCTCCCCACTTCATCATTCAATATCTTTTCTATGTTTTTCCCAATCATTATTATTATTATTCTAGTTATTTTTTAAAACAGTCAATCACTATTTCTCATTTTGCTTGTAAAAATACTTTGCCCATCATGAAATACTTCTCAGACCAATCCAGTTGAGAATACTATACACGTCATCAACAGGTAATAAGCCATATCTGCTTCTCACTAACGTCC
>NW_006203805.1:88067-127291 GCF_000334495.1 Tupaia belangeri chinensis | reverse complement strand
ATAGTCGGTATATATTGAGTGGATACATACAATATCTTTCTTTCATAGCCTGGCTTACTTCTCTCAGCAATAGATCCTCCATATCTGACCACTTTCTATCCCTGCTGTGAGTTTTAGACCACTAGGTCAAGGACTCGAACTGTGGTCAGTCATGCGGAAGTCCAGCACCTTAACCACACCACCTGCTGACCCCAAAACCTCATTATTTTAGAATATCCCCCAAATACTTTATCCTTTGGCAAGTTCAATATCAAGAAAAATAAAGATGACATAAATAGGTAATCTTAGGAATTTAAAAAGCACATAATAAAAAAAGTACATAATATGAGATACAAAGGAGATGACCATCCCAAGAGGATTCAGTGTTCAAGTTTGTATTAATAGAGTTTTAAATCTGAATGAAGTTTAAATTTTTTTGAATATAATAATTTTCAAAATTGATTCAAGAGTATGTATCAAAATAAATAGAATAATACTCACAGAATAAATTGAAATAACATTCAAAGGTCTACACCCACAAGTGGTCTATGCTTAAGTGCCATTTTTGAGTAACTTCTCCAAAACCTTTAAATGCAGATAGATTCCATACTTTTTTTTAAACTAGCCTGTGTATCTATCACAACCCTCTTGAGTTCTTGAGGTACTATGAAGACAGTGAAGATATAGTAAGAATGGAGATAAGCCCATAAAAGTGTATATAGAGGGCGGCGGGATCAGCAGATGCCATAATGGTTATGTTGCTGGATCCCCACGTAGTTGACTGTAGTTCAATTCCTGGACCCGGCAACTTAAAACTCACACCACCTTCATGTGCATGTATGCCCAAAATCCCGAGAGGAGAATGAAGGATAATGGATTGTGGCATGATCATTCCCCCAGAGGGCAATTTCTCATTCTCTCTCTGTCTCTATGTATCTGGCAAGTGCATGCACCCTATAGCAAAAGAGGAGAATGGAGGAGAAAGGATTGTGGCATGGCAATCCCCCCAGGGGGTGATTTCTTGCTTTCTGTCTGTCTTTCTCTGTCTCTCTGGTGAGTGCATGCACCGTATAGCAAAAATCTCTCTAAAAAAAGAAATTTCCGTCACACACACACAAAATTAGTATTATATAATAATTAAGTGGGATTTATTCAAGGAATGTAAGGATGGTTTAGAATTTGGACATTTATAAATGTTATATGTGACAATAGATTAAAGACTCAAACTTAGTAATAATCTCATGAATGCTGAAAAAATCACTTGCTAATTAAATGTAAGTCAATTTCTTCTGTGCTTAATGGAGAAATGTAAGAAACATTTTATAAGATCAAGGAAGAATACAAAATATCCATTCTCACTGCTATATTGCCAAAGCAGGGAGATTGGTAAAAATACAAGGGGGCATAACTATTGGAAAGAGGAGAGAAAAATGTCTCTGGCCCAACATAGTTCTGATGATCTGTTTTGGAAATCCAAAAGATTTCTCTGAAAAATAATTAAAACGATGAAGAACAATTATATAATTAAGATTATATAAAATAAAAACAAAGGAGCTAGCTCCATGATGCAGCAGTAATGTGTTGCTCAAGAGGAAAAGCCAGATCCCACATGGTGTTTATAGTTCAAATCCCCAACCCTGGAACTCATGTGCTTGAAATATCGTAGGTATGTGTGAAAGCCCAGGATCCAACAGAATGAGAGACAGGAGGAAGGGGACAGTAGCATGACCAGGCCTTGTGGAGGGTGCTCTTCTCTCTCTCTCTCATACACATGTTCTATCATGAATAATTTTTTTAAAAATGCAAACATTAATGGTTTTCTTGTACAAGCGGTAACCTACTTAAAAATAAAAATTTAAAAAGCTTTTATAAAGATAATACAAACAACAATAAATACATTAAAAAATAAAATCAGGACTAAACCTAATATAATTTATAAGACATAGATAGATGATGAGGAATTGTTAAGAAAATTGAAAAGGAAAATTTTACTCGTAGATATTAAAATAATACCTGAAAAATGTATGTTTCTGAATGATAAACCTCAATGTTGTAAAAATGTAAGCTTTTTCTAAATTCAGTTTGAAGTTCAATGTTTTCCAAACCAAAATTTCAACATGAATTTTTTATATACATTCGATCACATTGTTTAGCTTACAAAGTGAACATTTCAGTATGTGAACATTTCTCCCCAGTCCAGTTGATCAGAATATCTTCCACCAATAGCACCACACCTTCCCATCCCGTCAACGCTCTGTCTCCGTATCCCTCCTCCAAATGTCCTTCCTTAGGTCCCTCTTCTCCACACATACCACATCTGGCATTCACACCAATCTCTTGTGTTTGTACATGAATTTTTTTAAAAAAATATTTATTTAATTTTATTATTGCTATTTTTTTCAGTTTGCTATAGGACACATGTACTCACCAGAGAGAGGGTGCAGGGAGTGAGAAAGCAAGCCATCAGGTCTGGGACTTGAACCACAATTGACCGTGTGAGAGTCCAACACTCTAACCACAATCCTACCTGCTGGCCCTTCAACATGAATTTTAAAAGGAAGTTGATAATCCAATCCTAAAACTCATATAACATAGAAAATATATAGGAAAAGAACTAAGAGAGGTTTGAAAAGGAATATTGAAGATAATTTGCCACATCAGAAACAAAACATTCTATAAATACTCTATATGTAGCCACAGGACTTCAAATAAAACCTATAGTTCTTATAACAGAAATAGATGGAATAGAATAGAAAGTTCAGAAATTCATGCATGTTTATTTGTAATTGGCAGATGATTAAATTTATCAGACAATGAGTACTAGTCAGAAAAATGAAACAGACATAATTTGCTATCTATATGGAAAGAATAGATTTCTAATTCACACAATTTTATTTTTATATATCTATTAAAAGTAATTACTAAACAATACATTTCAATCGGATTCAATAGCTATATGTAAAATCAAAATTATGAAAATATTAGATAGGTTTAGGAGAATGTAAGTGACATAAAATATACTCAAAGATTTATTGTTATTTACATGGAAAAATAGAAATCATAACACAATACTAATCACATATCATGTCAAAAGGAGAGGGGAACAAAAAACAAGCCATTTGTCAATATGCCACGAGAAAACACGTAAAGCTCAGAAGGAGAAAAATAAATTTTGAGAATTCTTTAAATGAAATATTATTCACTAGTGAATCAGGAATCAAGGGGAGATATATTACACAGAATTATCTTCAGAACATTTCATTAGTTAAATTTAAAAAGGCAAGTCATCCAGCAATTTGTGTATGTACAAATGTAAGTGTATTTATATGCATAATGTAAAGCCATAGAGCAAGTCATAGGATGTAGACAAAGAACTGGAATGAAACATAATAATTTGTAAGGGGTGATAACCTTAATGGGAGGGGTTGGTAAAAGTCTATGGGTAGTGATTTGGGTACTTTGGTGCCTAACTCTTTGTTGTTAATCAGTAGAACTTTCTGTGACCAGGGAAATATTCTGTATCTGTGCTTTGCAGTTCATTAGCCACTAGTGGACATGTGGTTGTTTAGCGCTCGAAACATGGCTAGTGCTGAGATTATTCATTTATTGTACTTAATTTTTAATTTAAATAGCCACATGTCACTAGTGACTGTTGTGTTGGACATTGCAACTCTCTATATTTTTGTACTATTAGAACAAACGTATTTTTAACAGTAAAACACTGATCTCTATTACGGTATAGGTTATGCTTTGATAACCTACTGCCCTGGAAAATCTCTATGGCCTAACAAATGCTTATTTTCCACTCACGTTATACATGTTTATCATGAATTATCATCCTACGACCCAGCCTGATGAAGTCTGTACTATCAGGGGTCTTACTGGTTGCCATGGTGAGAGAGATGAAATGCTGGGGATGGGGGTTAAACTGGCTATTTATAGCCTTTTTCTTGGAAGGAATTAATCATGTCCCCCTCCCCCCTTTTTCATTTAATCGGCCAAAGTAAGTCTCATGGTTACCCTGAATACAAAAGGGTGGGGAAAGACAAACAGACCACGTGCCCAGAGGGAGGAAAATTCGTTAACAGCCTTAAAATCTACATTTGTATAAATCTTTTTCATTAAAAAAGGAAGGAAGAAAAGCCAAATGAGGAAACAGGAGCTCATACCTCTTTGGCAACATTCATAAAAGCATAATCAATATTTTCAAATTACCCATCCCTTTCCTTGTCTGAATAATCATCTTCATTTACAGAACTGGACAAATTAGAATGCTGAAAAAGTAGGTTATTGTTTCTAGAGCTATTTTGGCTGAATATCTGGGAAATGTTTCAATAAGTTTTAATATTTCTTATCTGGTATTCAGGTTGATACTGAAGATATAGCTATTTTTTCTAAATAATAATTTATTTCAAGAAAATATAACAATTACTGATAATTCTGTGATTAATGCTATTTCTGTAACAGTGTGCATGTATCTTCTTGCAATATGCTGCTGTACAACTTTGGCAGTATCTGGAAAATCGGTAGAAGTGAGAATTTACTGTTCATTTCCACTCTTCAGTGACTGCAAATGAAAGCAATGTCATATACAAAAAGTATAAAATACTCATTGGAAGAAATGTGAAGGTAAATGAACTAGGAATTTGGGCCACACTAACTCTGAAGAATGGGTCTCTAGGTCCCTGTTAGAACTGATTTTGCTTACACTGTGCAGGTTTGAGTCTGATAAGGAGGTAATATGTGGGAATACATTTTATCCTACAGAAACTTACTTTATCTTGTTGGAAGTCTAGGCACTAATGGGAGGATAAATTCAGTCACTCTGAATGCATTACTGACTATTCGATTTGGAATTTATAGAAGAGGAACATCGTGCCTTATCAGTGAATGCTTCCTGCACCTGTCTAGTAGCTAGCACGTTGCCTAGTCTGGGTAAATCCTAAATTCACATGGTGATATCATTTAAGGCTTCTCTGTGCTGCTGAGCTGTGCTTGGAATTCAGTGTTTTAAACCAGGCCTATGTCATAGTGCTTTCAGATAGGAATAAATACTAAGAGGAGTGAGTTGAGGCCCACTGGCTAAAGACCCCAAGAACACATCTGTACTCACAAAATTAGGTTTATTGAACCTGTTGCCATAAAGGATACCATCCCCAAGAAGAACCATGGATTTGGAAGAGTATCCTTAGAGAGCTTAGGCTTGTGCTAAAACCTTGAAGGAGAATTTAAGGAATCAGGGCCTCGTCTAGGTTTTCTGTTATTAAGAAACCAGGCCAGTCTGGTGATTGGGTATCCCAGTAACATTTATCTAAGAGGTTAGGAGGATTAAAGCAAGGCTTGAGTGGTCATTGGTAAAGAAGCAACAGTCACTGAGACTGATCAGAAAAGAGGGGTGTTTAATCATTTTTGTGGTTATGGATTGGCCTTGTTCCAGACATGTCACGGAATGGCCTTATCTGAACATAGTTCAATTTTGTAAACTTTGCTCATGATCGGTTGAGAATGTCAGAGTTGGCTCCAATAGAGCTGGGTTTTCACTTTGGCTCATAGTTGCCTCCTCATTCAGAGGGCTTTAGGGCCTGCCCTTAGTTTCCTGTATTTAATTACACTATTAGATTGACTTTCAGTGGAATTTCAGAGAAAGAATAAGCAGATCAGGTATGGTACCAGATGCTATCAGAGTTGTACAGCATCATTATCAGGAGGAAAGAGGAAGCTTACCAGATCTTACTAGAGTGTTGTGGAGTTATGACAAGGCTTCAGATGAATGATGTGCCTGGATGAAGAATCTCAAATAGACAACCATTCAACTCCACATAGAGTTGACTCTGTCCAGATGAGCATATAATCATGCCTGCTTCTTCCCTTTACACACATTGAGGAGGAATGTGGTAATTGACTGCTTTCTTGGCCCCAATTCCTCCCACCTTTCAACCTCTCTACTCTTGCCTTGGCTTCATCACAGTATACAAGGGTCTTCCAAAAGTTCATAGAGAAATATATAATATGAAAAGCTATGCATGGACTTCAAAAATCTTTGCCCAAGATAAACTTGTACTTTAACTCCATTTTCTATGCACATTTCTAAGTACCCTCTTATGTTCTCACCTTTTGACCTTGGACTTGGCCACATGACTTATTTTGGTCAATGGAAATTTTAATGATGTGATAACAAAACAAAAGACTTCTTTGAGAAAGTGAATCAAAGTCAATATCCGAAAGATGAGGAGTGATGAGCTAAGCAGCAGATAGGAGCAAATGTGGGGGAGACGAGTTTTCCAGGAAGAAGGAAACATACTTAAAGAGATACTGAAGCAGGGAGCACAGAATTCACTGGAGAGGGAGTGCACCAAGACTAGTGAGACAGAAAGGCAAAGATTAGAAGATAGTCTCACAGGCTGCACAGCAGCTTGGGGAATTTCTCCTAACAGTAATGGAAAGCTATAGAAGAGGTTAACCTTGGAGCGACACGATCTCATTTACTTTTTTGAAAGATCACTCTGGTTGCACAGTTGTTATTATAATTAGGGACAGAATTTGGGACAAATGAATCCTACCATTTTTCCATCTTTGTCAGGGCGCCACACAGTACAAATTGGCTCTCTCATTTGTTCCATTAAAATCAATGACTTTGTTTAGGCAAAGTGGCTCCTGGATATTATCCCAGAGAGGGGTTGAAGGGTTCTTCATAATATTCTAAATTTACTAAATGAAAATAAGAGAGTAGTCCAGAGGATTGATTTTGGGGTGAGCCAACAGTCATTGGTGGCACTGAGCCAAGCAAAGAAAGGCCATTAAGCTGGGATAGAAAGCTGTGGCTGTCAATAACTGAAGGGGCACCGTTTTTCTCCAAGAGCAACTCATTGTAGGAATGAAGATGATAAGAATAAATCATATTTTTCTGTATGAGAACTAAAAAGACATAACCTTTTCCAGCATGGCCTCTCCCTGATAATTCAGATGTGGATGTCACCTGGAGGGGCAGTTGCAGTTCCTTGCTATGTCATAGGTCAGAACATTAGGCTCTCTCATTTAGAAACTCAAGAGGACTGATAGGACATACCCTTTCTTAGGAAAACCAAATCAAATGGAAAGTGAGATCAGATGACACTGAGTTTTAGAGACTGAAATTCTGAAAACAGGAAATCAAATTAGAAGAAGAAATGTGGCTTATTTTATTAGGTTTGTTTGTTTTTTTATTTTTTTGTTTCTTTTTTTTTTTTCGGAGAGATTTTCGCTATAGGGCGCGTGCACTTGCCAGACAGACAGAGAGAGACATAGAGACAGAAAGCAAGAAATCACCCCCCAGGGGGGATGGTCACGCCGCAGTCCCTTCTCCTCCATTCTCCTCTTGGGATCTTGGGCACATATGCACACACGCCCGGCGTGAGTTTTAAGCCACCGGGTCTGGGACGCGAACTGCGATCAACTATGTGGGAGTCCAGTGACATAGCCATTATGCTAACTGCTGGTTCCCTGGTTGGTTTGTTTTTAAAAATGAAAACAATTAGAAACATTGAAAAACTGGGCTGTGGATGGCTGCTTTTGCTGGCTACTCAGGGTTTGGGGCCAGTTTGTAACTTTATAGTACTCATACTTTTCCTTCCACAGTGAATGATGAGGGGTCCTTTAGTCGTACCAAATTTGTGTGATAGCAAAAATGTTACATAATTAGGAGGGCACATTTTAGGACATTGACTTGTGTAAGCATAAATTGTGTTAAGTGTCGACAGAGGTTTTAAGAGTTTCCCAAGTTCAGGTCTGTTGACATTTTGGGCTGGATAAATCTTTATTGTGTGTGTGGGACTGTCCTGTGCACTGATGGATGTTTAACAGCATCTCTGGCTTCTACCCACTAGAGGTCAATAACATCCTTTCCCACAGCAGTGACAAAAAAAAAAAAATCCCCAGATATGCAAATGACTCCTGGAGTGTCAAATCACCCCAGCATCGAAACTACTGGATTAAATACCATATAAACACTGTTTATGGAATGACTGTTGTGCACATTTTAACTTTCTTACTTTTTTTTTTTACTACGCCCAATTAGAAGATGGGCTGTTTATCAACAGGTTCTGCGTTTCATATCAGATGAAGAGGAAGATGTCTGCAATCTTGTAGTTTCTCTCAGGACTGAAGCTGAGAGTGAACACTGGACTGGAATGTCAGAAGTGTCTTTTGGATTTTAGCAAATCTTTCACTGATCCCTGGATATGTGAAAGAATTTAAAATGTGTGTGTGTGTGTGTGTGTGTGACAGAGAAAGAGAGAGAGAAACTATTTTTAAGATACTTAGAAAAGACTGATTTTAATGTATTTTATGCATGTGACAAAGTGAACAAATATTCATTGAATGAAATATTCATTAAAGTCGAGTTTGCATTTCCTATTTACCTGTAGATATTAGAGCAGGGATTGAGAAATGCTGTGTATTACCAGGATGAAGGGCTGCTTACTGAGGTTACATGTAATTATGTTTAAAAACATATAAGAAGGGCCAAATAAAGCTGGTGACCACAAACAAGTAATAAAGGAAATCTAGAGGATGAATTTAGAAATGAGTTTCATTCAAAGAATTACTGGGATATGAAATGAGGAACTAGGCTCCCTAGAGAAATAGTTGAAGTCACCAAGCATCAAGTAATTTGAAATAGGGAGAGATGACTCACAGCTTGTCTTTGTAGTTTGCCTAGCCTTGAAATACTGATGGGGAGATTATGCCAAGAAATTTAATGAGATAAATCTAAATGTTGCCAAATTATCAGAACAAGCTAAAGATAAAAATGGAGAATACAAATAACCCATTCTTTAAGCAAGAATGAAATATCTATGTGCAAATAATGCTCTTATAGCTAGAAGGGATGCATAGTGGTTAAGAATGTGTGTGCTCTTGAAATAGACTGCCTGGGGTAGAATCCCAGCTCCACTACTCTGTGCCTCAGTGTCTTTATTTATAAAATGGGAAAAACAATAACAGTATTTACCTTATGTGTTTGTTATATGAGTAACTTAAAAGTTACAAAGCAGAAGGAAGTTGTGGAGTGGAAGTGGGTTGTAGGGGGGCACCTTTTTGGTGAAACCATCCTATCTAAAACTGCAACAATTAAAATTTTTTTAAATGTCCTTGATCCTTGCTTTATTCTTCTCTAACACTTCTCATTAACATAAACTTTCTAATTTATCTTGTTTTCTTTGTCACTAATACGTATGCCCCACAAAAGCTGTCTTTTCTGTTTTGATCACTAGTGTATTTTCCATACCTAGAATAGTGTCTGACACGAAGAAAGTACGCCATAAATATTAATCGAATGAGTGAATGAATGAATAAAAGTAAAAGTTATTGTTGTAATATTTAGAAATAAAATGACTTGAATGAAAAAAACTTACAAAGCAGTTAAAACTTTTATTCTATGTATAAAATGTTAGTTTTAATATTCTACAGGAAATTCTAGCCATTTTTGTTGTTGTTGTTGTCACAAATAGGACCTTTTATTTGTCACTGGTGAAAGTCCAAACTTTAAACAGGTTCTTGGACTAGTGTTTTATATCCATCAGCTTGTTCATGACTCATTTCAAGTCAAGGCTCAAAGGGACTACCATTTCCTGGTAATCATAGATCTAGTTAGGTATAAAGTCAAGACTTGGACTTTTGGTTCACATCATTTTTTTTTTTTTTATGTTCAGAAGCTTTAATTCCTGAAGTGGCTCTCTCTCTCTCCCCTCTCTCTCTCTCTGTGTGTGTGTGTGTGTGTGTGTGTGTGTGTGTGTGTTGGTGGGGAGGTAAGAGACATAGGAGCAAGAATAGTAAAACACAATTATTTATAATTTTTTATTACTTTTATAGCACTATCACATTTAAGTCTCAAACCAACTTTATGATATAAGGTAAGGATATTCCCATTTATTTGATATATGAACAGAGAGTCAGTAAAAAGTTAAGAAATTTGCCCAAGATATTGGAGTCTATGAATAGTAAAATTGAAATTAATGACCAGGGCTTTTGGTTCCTGTTTTGTGCCTCTGTGCTCACACCCTGCTTCCCACCCATGGCTAATGCTAAATGCAGGAGAGATGACTACAGAAGGATAAATGGGGTTCTGGGAAGCACAGTAGCCTGACATCCCACAGGCGAGGCTCATCAGGGAGGGCTTATTGCAAGACACAGGATCAGTTTAAGTTGTTTTCTTCCTTCTGTTCAGAGAACTCTTGAATCTGTTTATTTAATTCCAACCTCCTTTGTGTTCCCCATTATCTCACCTCATCTCCTACGTTCTATGGTCAGCCCATGATGGGTCAATTGTAATGATTGTCCTGAAGAGCTAGTCTGATCATGTCATTCCAGTCCTCACCTTCACTTCATCCCTTTAGGGACTTTCTGTCCCCTCTAGATCAAGCCAGCCTTTTCCAGGGCAATTTACAGCCCTTCCATTCTGACCTGTGCTAGAATTATTAAGAACCCCTTCCCCCCCATCACCACCACCACCCGGCTCCTCACTACCCTGTGCTCCTTCCAGGGAAATAGATTTCAACCTTCTCTAAGACATTGTGGTATCTTTTCTTCCTTCCCTCTACATGTAACTCTTTTGCAGCTTTCAACACATTCTATTTTAACTGTCTCTGTGGACTTTGAAAAATGGATAGTTTCATCAGGCAATGAAACTTGGGCAGAACCTTGGAAAATCAGTTATTATTAATATTTATCTTGTATTAACATCATTGCCCTGAGTAGGTGCTACAAATTGGCCTTGTGAGAGTTATGGTTTTTGCCAGTGGAATACATTTAAATGCTAACCCTGGAGCCAAGAGTTCCAAAAGGCTCCTCTACCCTTTGTGAATTGGAAAATCTAACAGCTCTCTGCAGAGATGGCTGCTCTCCCTCCACTTCTTCACCACCTCCCCAACATAATGCCCTCTCTGAGTCAGAGAGGTACACTTGGATGTATTTGCAGTCTGGGCTTCTGTGCCCTGACAGATCTGAAGTTTATAAACTTCAGTCTGGAACCCATGCCTTTCCATAGCCTTTCTTCCCTTGTTTCTCAGAAATGAACACCCAGAGGAGCTGGAACTCTGGCTTCATCTATAAGCCAAGTCCTGGGACCCTCCCCTTGTCACCATCATCTTCTTCCCATTTTCAATTCCATCCAGCATATTCCAGTTTGCTCGCAATCCCTCCCCTGGCCCTCTAGCCAAGACCCCACTTCTCCTACTCTCCATAATTGGTATCTTCAATCAATAGGAATGGCAAGAAGTGTTTGTGAGCAATGCATGTAACTACATGGCCATGGCTTATCTGGATATATCTTACAATCATAATTTTTTTTTTTTTGGAGAGGTTTTTGCTATAGGGCACATGCGCTTGCCAGAAAGACAGAGAGAGACAGAGAGACAGAAGGTGAGAAATCATCTCCCTGGAGGAATGGCCACGCTGCAATCCCTTCTCCTCCATTCTCCTCTCGGGATCTTGGGCACGCACGCACACATGCCCAGTGAGTATTTGTGATTTTAAAACAATAAAACCAAAGTAGATTAAAATGGAAAAGAAGTTTTCACATCTATCATACGTACAACATATGGAGACAATGCTCACTTATAAATAACCTAGAAAAGGAAAGCAGAAGTCTTGTTTCCAAATATACTATAACTAGGAATATTCACATTCATCTTCTCCAGAATAAAATCATCTAGAATATAAATTTCATATTTGTTTTACTTATTTATGTTGTTATTGCCTTTATGCCTTTGGGGACAGCTTATCTCCTTTCACTGTGATTTAAGTTCTTGTGTCTACCTGTCCAACTTACCCACATGACTCTAACTTCCAGAAGATGGAGAACCTTTCTCTCCCATCTGTGTATCCAGCTCTATTCCCGACAGAACCTTCAGTTAGTGTCATGGAGGCAAAGGAGTGTGATTTAGAGTATAATGCTCTACCAGGGATGATTTTGCTCCCCAGGGGACATTGCAAAGTCCAAAGACATTTTTGTTTATCATAACTGCGGGATTTGCTACTTGCTCCAATGGGTAGAGGCCAGAGATGGTGGTAAATATCCCACAATACACAGGTCAACAAGGGAAAGGATTGTCCCTAAAACCTCCAAATGAAGTGCAGCCCTGCCAATACCTTGAGACCCATCTTGGACTTCTGGGTCATTTTAAAGCACTAAGTTTATGGTGATTCGTTACAGCAGCATTAGGAAAATAATACAGATAGGAACAGGCAATTTTCAGAACAGGAGACACAAATGCCTAATACCTATATGAAAAGAAGCTCGAACTCTAAATTGAGATGCTCTTTTAAACCCCTCAGACTGTCAGTAGCAGAAACATCTGACAATATCAAGTGTTGGAAAGATGTGGGGTGAAAGTAGCTTTCCTTACTGCTGAGTTGTGGAGAGAAATGATGTGCATTGTTACATAACATAACATTCTTAGTGGCCTTATTTATTATTTTTTTCCCACCCCTGTCCCAGTGAACTGTCATCTCACTGAGCCCTCCTGGAAGTCCCCTTGTTCTTGCTGATATTAACATAATCCATTCTGAGGATTTACTGTATTGGAATCTGCATTTTAACAAGATTATGTTCATTTATACACACAAGAAGTTGGAGATGTAGTGCTTTAGGATTTATAATCTTGCCCTAAGTCAGGACTATATTTGTGAATTAGTTTAACTATACAAAAACCAACTAATAAGCACTAATGTTGAACTTGAATGTTGCCAAAATTAACACAACATCTAGTTGTGCACCTGAGTAGAGTGAAATATGTACCATGGTGGTAAGGGTGAAAGATTGGACTATTGCTGGATACCGGCATGGAGAGAAAGATTGTGAGGACTGTGAAAACAAGTGTTAAGACACTACATCTTCCTTTTTGCAAATTTCGAGCTGAGAGCAAGAGAGAGGAAAAAAGCAAGTGAGAGCCTAAGTGTGAACACAGAGAACTTACCTAGTGTTTCCTCAAGGGGCTGTTTCTTGGGGTATGGCCTATTTTGTCACAAAAACCTTTGGGACCACAGAAGATGATGGAGTCATAAGTACTCCCATTTCAGTGCTGATGGCTTGCATTAATTAAATTATACTTCCTGGGGTTATTTCAGCTTTTCAGAGAGGGTTTCCTTGATGTCTTAAGACAGTTTAATAGTGAACAAAACACTGTTATGGTATAATGGGTATTGTGGTTATCTTTCCAGAATTTATTCCATCTCAGTCACTTAGTCTCCAAGTCAATCATGGAAATCTCACTCTTCCTGCCGGTAATTAATTTGGTGTTGGGCAGGCCTAAGCCAGTTAGAACTAAAGAGAGATGCCAGGAGAGACTTGCCGAAGGTTTCTGGGAAGGAAGCTTTCTCAGACTAAGGAGACACCCATGAGCTTTCCTCTTACTTTACTTGATAGATGTAAATGAGGTTGGGATGGGGTGGAAATTACTACTTGCCACAGTCCTGACACTCCAAGGGGAGCATGCCTTAGGATGAGGCCAATCCTACAGGATTGAGACAAAGCTATTTCTTTTTTGCAAATTTCAAAATCTCATAGGAAAGAAAAAGAAAAAAATCCCAAGTTCTATTTCCTGAAACTCACTTTACTTTTGACTTCTTGCTGCATGTGCTATTACATTTCCTCCCTGCTTGAGTGAGGTTCATTGTTGCTCACAGACCTGAACATTCAAAGTCATTGGCTAGCGTCCTCTCCTTTTGGCAAGTATGGCGCATGGTGTAATTAGCATGGATTCACAATCGTCATTTTGGAAGCGATGCTATTTAAAATCACAGGCACTTATCCCGGGTGAGAGAATACGATTTTTACCAACTATAATGAGATTCAACAATTACAGCAGAGTAATTTTGAAAACAGATGTCATGATACTCCCATCTTGTGCAAAGCTTATTTTAGTATTTTTTATTGGCAATTCTTCACAAGGTGCTTGGGGCTACCATGGCTGTAATTGATAAGACTGATTGCATCATGAAGGATGCTAACATCCTAAATTCATTTCAATTTCAGATTGTGTTTATTATAGTTTCTATGTGATGGCCCTCATGGTTTTGACTTGAAAGCTTCAAAACAGGACTTGGCTTTAGATTTAATTATCTCAAACTTTAATCGTTTGTACCACCCCATGTCTCAGCAAGTCTGGAATTTGAGGCTCAGGAAAGGTGATTTCAGCATTTTCTTGGTGAGCTGGTAACTGATTTGATTTGTTAGTGATGGAAAAGAAAGTCTGGGCCATTACTCCCCAAACAAACAAACAGAAAAAAATAAAGGGTTAGGACTGAAAAAGTGTGCCACATATACTCTATGGAATACTACTCAGACATAAAAAACAAAAAGACCCTGGCTTTTCATAGAAAGTGGACGAATAGGAACATTTACTGCTGAGTGAAGCAAGCCAGGCTATGAAGAGAGACATTGTATGTCTCCACTTAATACATATTGACTGTTCATATTCTATGGCTGAAACTGAAAGGTTAGAGGATATAGAAACATGGAAAATAGTTATAGATACTGAATACAGTGTGGGAAGAGGGTAGGAGAAGGAGGAGAGTGTGAGGAAAGATATTAAGGAGAAAAATAGAGAGGCAAGACATTTATGGGACACAGAAATGGATTATTATCAGTTGATGATAATGTGTATAGTATCTCTAGCTGGACTGGTGTGAAATGCATTCATGCATTAAAGTTCATATTGACAAACCTAAGTGATGTGTAGTAATTGAATGTATAAAAGAAAATAAGATATCTTATTTTTTAAAAAAGAGCGAGCAAGTGGCATGATGGTAAAAGTGCTGGATCCCACGTGGCTGACTCTGTGGTTCAAGTACCAGATCTGGCAACTTGCAAAACATTCCAGGTACATGTGTCTGTGTGCCCAAACTCCTGAGAGGAGAATAGAGGAGATGAAATTGCAGCATGGCCATTCTCCCTGAAGGGTGATATCTCACTTTCTCTCTCTCTCTGTCTCTAGTGAGCACACATGCTCTACAGCAAAAAATCTCTAAAACAAACAAACAAAAAAGTCATCACATTTTTAAAAGTTAACACATAAGCTACTTGTTCATGTGATTCCCAAAATGTTAATGTTAGTTTTCCTTTGGATGTCCCTTCCTGCTTTTTTCTGCTAATTCATATCTTACCTATTTCCTGATTTTTAAAAATCAGCTCAGGTACAATTCCTTCATTGAGCCTTTTCTGAGTCATGTGGTAGACTTGAGGATAAACTGGCATCATATTGACAAAACTGCATCCTTAAATTCTAGCAGGTCATTTCAGCACTCAGCAACTGGGAACAATTAGACAGTCAATACCACAATATTGCATAACATAACCCTTATTATGAGTTCTTGATCTGCCCTGACTTCTGAGCCTTACTGTTCCCATCTGTAGAGTGGAGAAATTGGTACTATGCAATTAAAAAAGTTGTTATGCGAATGAATTGAGATATTCAGAATAAGGTCTTAATCTGCCATCTAAAATATGGAGCATATTCAATAAAAGTTATTAAAATTGTTTACATGTAAAATTTCAGTGAGTTGAAATATATATACTCTTTGGGTCACTGAATTCTATTTTTTTTTTATACATTGCTCTATTTTTTTTTTTTTTAAAGAAAATCTATGTTTTGTTTCCTTGGCGCCATTCAGGTTCTGGGTTTCATATTTAATGATGGAAACATCTGATTCAAATGATTTAGTATCTTCACAGTAGAGACCATTTTACTTATGTGTGTGTCTTAGATATGAAGGATCTTGGAAGTTCATGGAAAATGCATATTATGAAGAAACTGCATGGATTCCAAAATATTTTACATGAAAATAAACACATATTTTAATTTTTTTACACTTTTGAGATCCCTTTGTATATGTGTACATGTACATGTTAAATCAATACTCATAGGCTGGCCCTACGACCTGGTGGTTAGGGAGTAGGATCCCACATTGAAGCAGGCCAGTTTAAGGTTTGGTAGGACTACAGCCATTTTGGAATTAAGAAAGGCCTCTAATGAGAACAATCTAACTGGGTGCTAAGTTGTAGTGAGATCTGTTTGAGGAATGGTCAGTTGAAAAAACAGGAATGGATATTTCAAGAAATCAGAATAATTACTCAGGGGAAAGCAATGAACTGTGATAGATTGTAGTGAGGAATGACTTGTGGGGGAAAGCCATTATGATTTATTACAGGAATGACTTACCACTGCTTGTATTTTATACCTACAAATACTGAGAACACGCTGAGATTTTGGAGATAGTGTGATAATACTTGCTGTCTCCCTGTAACTAGTTACTAAACTAAACTTTCTTCTCCATTCTTTGCCTCTTGTTTCATTGACTATGAGAAGCAGCAGTCAGACTTAGTAGACTTGTAACAATATGGCTGACTAGACAGTTCTAATCCCATCCCAGTGGCTTTAAACCATGGTGGGTGTATGGGCATGCATGTGTGTGTCCCAAATTCCAAAAGAGAAATGGAGGAAAGGGGATTGCAGTGCGACCACATCCTATTGCAGGATGCTTTCTTTCTCCCCCCTCTCTCTGGAGAGCACACATGCCCTCTGGCAAAAGTTTTGAAAAGTGACTCACAAGTAACAAACGACCACTGAATATCTTTTGGAATTTTGAGTAGCAGTATGAGTCTATTCCACAAATACCAAATATCTATCATGAAAAGGCTTGGTGTGGTCCTTGATAACTGTGGAAAAGAGTGAGTACATGAAAAACATAGCTGAGCTTTTATAAGATAAATATGTTGTGGGTTGTATAAGCAAAATAATTTAATTAAAAGCAGAAACTGTTGTCTTAAAAGATCTGCAAAGATCAGCAACACTCAAGATTTACTTTCAATGTATAGTTGCCTCACATTAATATCCTCTCTGGCTTCTGAATTTTTCTGTCAAGAAAACTGAGAACAGTGGCGAGAGTCCAAAATGGGAAATTTGGATATGAAATCTGGCTCTACCACTTGCTCCCTGTGTGATCTTGGGCAACTCATTTAAGGCCTGACTCACTTTTTCTCAGCACCATTTTTCAATAAAAGGAGCTAAATTACCTCTTCCATTATCCAGTATTATAAATTGAAAGAGCTAAACAAACCTAACTTTCAGCTTCTCCCATTAAAAACTATTTTTTAAGAGGTTTTTGCTATAGGGCGCATGCGCTCGCCAGATAGACAGAAAGAGACAGAGAGACAGAAAGCGAGAAATCACTCCCCAGGGAGAAATGCCATGACGCAATCCCTTCTCCTCTATTCTCCTCTCGGGATCTTGGGCACACATGCACACGCATCTGGCGTGAGTTTTAAGCCACCGGGTCCGGGACGCGAACCACGGTCAACTACGTGGGAGTCCAGTGACATAGCCATTACGCTAACTGCTGGTCCCTCATTAAAAACTATTTTTTAGGGGCTGGCAGTTGGTGTGGTGGTTAAGGGTGCTGGGCTTCCACATGGCTGACCGCGGTTCAAGTCCTGGTGGCTTGCTTTCTCACTTTCCCTTTCTCTCTCTCTGGTCAAATTAAAAAATAATAATAACAAATGGAACTAACTAAATTTAAAAAAACCTATTTTTAAAGAAGTATTTATTTTTAAAATTTTATGTGTTATTATTATTATTATTATTATTATTAATTTGATGAGAGAGCAAGTGAGAAAGAGAGAAAGAGAAAGTGAGAAAGCAAGCTGCCAGGTCCAAGACTTGAACTATGGTTGGCAGTATAGGATTCCAGCACCTTAACCACTGTGCCACCTGCTGGCCTCCCCCTATTAAAAATTACTTTTGCTTTAGTTTCAGAAGTACATTTTTGGACAAGCAATGTTGTTGAATATTTTACTCAATTAACCTCTATTGGAAAGTTCGTTAATGCATTTTTCACTTCTTTTCCCCCACAAAGTGCATGTGCTTGCCAGAGAGAGACAGAGACAATGAGAGGGAAAGTGAGAAATCACTTCTCAGGTGGTCATGCTGAAATCCCTTCTCCATTCTCCTCTCAGGATTTTGGTCATATACACACATGTGCTCCACATGATTTTCAAGCCACAGGGTTCAGGACTCGAACTACAGTTGGCCATGTGAGAGTCCAACGCCTTTAATCACTATACCATTTGCTGGTCCCATTAACAAATGTTTTTAAATATTCTTTTTTTCCCCTTTATTCCTGATTGTGTGTGTGTGTATATGTGAGAGACAGAAAGGGGTGAGAGAGAGAGGAGCACCCTTCACAGAGTCTGGTCAAGTGCAATCCCCTTCCTCCAGTCCTCCAACCCACTCGATCTTGGGTACTTGCATGCATGCCCTGTGTGTTGCAGGCTGACTGAGCCCACTATATGAAGGATGGTCACCAAGTAGAATCTGGCTTCTCTTGAGCAGTGCATTACTGCTGCACCACAGAACCAGCCCTGGAAGTTCTATTAACTGCCCTACTCACGATTTCCTTTAATAACTCTGTTATGCCACTAAAGGTAATAAAGGCTAATAGAGACTATCTGGGAAGTTATCCAGTATTTCTAAAAGTTTTTTTTTCAAAGCATTTGCTTCTTGTGGAATACTTCTGGGATGAATTTAGGAGGGGAATACATGCTTGCAAATTTATTAATGTTTGCTAGGCAAATGCTCACAATGAAAATAAAAGATGTGAGTGCAATCACTAAGCCAACTCTTGCCACTCTCTTTTGTTTCAAAGGAGAAAATATGCAGGAGGCTTTGAAAATTCTAATGCCCCAGGTACAAAAGAAAATGTAAGAGAAATTTTATCACTGTGGAATGGATGAAATAGATTGGATGATTTTCTAAGCATCTGATGTATTAGGAAATACCACAAATAAATTAAAAGGCAAACAATACAACAAGAAAAATATTTGCACACATAAAAATAAACTAATTTCCCTACTATATACATTGGTCATGCAATACAGTAAGAATAACAATCCAAGAGAAAAATGGTCAAAGGGCACAAATAGTTCATAGAAAATAAAGTCTAAATGTCTTGTAAATATGATCAAGGATAATCAGTATTGTCCTTAGTTAAAAAAGTAAAGCAAGACAGCAGTTACCTTTTTCACCTGTTATACCAGCGTACCATTGTACAGTAACCACTGCTGGTGTGGGTACTGGAAACAGGTGTACCCTTGGGGCACTGTCTTTGGATGTCAATTTTTCAGTTTCTGTTAAAATGGCAAATCCTATTCAGCCTGACAATGCCTTGTGTAGGAATTTGTCTTACATTTATTCTTGCATATGTGTACGTACAAAACCATATGTTTGAGACTATCACACCACGGTTTATAACAGTAAAAGGCTGAAAAAATCCTAACCACTCACCACTGAGGACTGAATAAAATATGTTCTGGAACACCTGTACAATGGATTACCATGCAGCCAATAAAAAGTAGATCATTGGGGGTGGCCTCTAAGAAGAATTGTTAATAAAAAAAAACGTATCAATAGGTTGTGACTAAGCCATTTCAACCAAATGCAATGTGTGGACCTTGTTTGAATCTTTATAACAAGCCAACTTTAAAAGTGCATTTTTGTACCATTAGAGGAAATTTGAACACTGACTGGATATTTTGATTATACTCAATAATTATTGCTATTTTTTGACGTTTGATAATGATGTTGAAATTACATTAAGAATAGCTCTTATATTTCAAAGAAGCATAATGAGGTTTTCTGAGTGAAATGATGTGGTGTTTAGGCTTTGCTTCATGACAATATAGAAATGAAGAAGATTGGTAATCTATTCATCTGTGGGAAAGAAGGGGAATGTACAATAGATGACACAAGATTGGCCCTTCACTGAAGATTATTGTAGCTGGATGATGTGCACATGGGGCTTCATTAAACCAATTGTCTGTTAAACGTCTGAAATTTTTCCTAATAAAATTCGAAACTACAAGTTAACTACTGAAGCTAAAATATATTTCAATAAAAATGTGAAAGCTGAACAAATCTAAACTGGAAATGAAAAGGTGAGGTAGCTAAATATAAGAAAGCAAGGTGGGTAAGTAGAGACGGCTTACAGCGAAGCGGCAGAGAAAAATTTCCAGGAAAAAAAAAAACTGCTAAAAATGTTTTTCTTCTGGAGAGAGAGTAGGGAACCTAGAGTGAAAGGAATATTTATGTTTCAACACTTCGGTAATGTTTGGGGGGGAAAAAGCTGTAAAAAACAGTGCTATGCAAACATCAAACCCACTATTAGAAATAATGTATGTCACAGCTAAAGCCAAATAAGCTAAGGTTCTCAGTAGGGTTATCCAGTTGGCACATTTATTAATTCAGGTGCTTAGACTTCTACTGACACCTTAATTGTTTTAATTAAAGTCTTAAGCTTGCCTGCAATCATTTAGTACTAGATAGAAAATTATAACACAGTAAATTCACATTATTTTACATTTATTTATGTATTGTTAAATAAACTTAAGTAAAAGTGTGTGTGTGTCTATAAAATTAAGCCCCCAGGTTTGATTTAACTCATAAAACATTTATTGGAAAATGTATATAGCAATTTTTCAAACAAACAGAAAATGGAGAGAAACACAATGGACATCCATCATCTGGATTTTCCCATATTTGCTTCATCTATTTTGTCTGAAGTATTTTAAAGTAATGTATAGACATCTCACTCCCTAAATATCTTAGCATGTGTCTCTAACAATCTTTATATGCTCATAATATTTTTATAAATTTAACAAAATTACCAATAATTCCCTAATATCACCTATCGCTCAATTCATCTTTTGATTTCTACAAATTGCCAAACCAAGATCCCATCATGGAGCATTTATTGCATGCGGTCATTGTATCCCTTAAATCTCTTTTAGTCTAAAAATATCTTTTTTTTTAATCCATCTTACTGACCTGCTGAAGAGATCAGGCCAAAAGTCCCCATAGGAGATCATCCCCAAAGCAGACAATTAGAATTGTCCACTGAATGATTCTTGGTGGTCTCCCCAGGTTTCCTGCTAGCTGGGACTGGTAGTTTGCCTTCTGCCCAACAGGAGGTGTTACACTTGGCCTCAGCTTCAAGTTACATTTCCTCCTGTCAAAAAGTTTATAATCTCTGGGTGATTCATTGATACTATACGATTATGTAACTCCCCATCAATAGTTTATCTTGTGTTTTTAACATCGGTGGATAATCCTTGAATGAATGAAGACCTAAATAAGGTAGATAAGCCTTGCCTGAATGAAAAACTACATAAGGTGGTACCAGTTGGTGGTTTGTTAACCCAAACATTCTACACTTACCAGCTATCATTGCACTTTGATAAAGAGCTTTCTTATTAACTGTGTAAATTTGGTTACTCTGAAATATAATTTGCATTGCAAGCCAGGATGAATGTTTCTTTTTTCTTAATACAAATTTCAGGGTAAGTAGTTAAGTATCATAATCCTCTACAATGATGGCAAAGAAGAGCTTTGTTGTTGTTTTCTTCTTTCAGACCCATGTATTTTAGCATAGTTAATGCAATCAATCAATAGTCATATTTTTTGGAAAGCATACAATCTTCATTTATTGAAGCAAAGGTTAATTGCCAGCTAATTTTAGTTAGAATGTAATGAAAATTAGTTTGCATTCTTTAAATACACAGACTCACTATACTTTTTGATTTTTAAAAAATTGAAACAGGGCCTCACTGTGTCATGATTCTTCTGTCTCAGCCTCCCTAGTAGCTGGGACCACAGGTGCGGACCACCAAGTCTGGCTCTCTTAGTCAGGGTCTGGCTATGTTGTCAAGGCCATCCTTGAGCTTGTGATCTTCCTGCTTCAGCCTCCTGAGTCGCCAGAATTATAGGTACATACTACCATGTTCAGTCTTTGGATTGGACTGGAATAGAACCTGGGCCTCCCACGTGGTCCCAGGTTACAAAGCACAACACTTTAGAAGTGCATGCCACTGTTGCTGGGCCTACTTTTTGATTCTTAAATGGTCCTATATGTGGTTAATGGAAACTTCTTTGAGTTAGCGTCTATGTTCTTTTGACGACTCAATCTCATTAGTCTTTGAGTGTTTCCTGGCTCTATGGCTTAACAGATATTCCAGATTCACCTTGCATATTATACATCCTATACCTACAGGTAGTAGTTTCTCTAAAGAGCCCTGCTGCTTTTCAGTAGTTAATGGAATGTAGGGATCATAGCTTCTGGCATATCATTGTTTCCAAAGGTTACCAGCAGAGAACTTTAGAAAACACATACACACACAGGCTGAGTTTATATTGATTTTTTTTTTCAGTTTAAATTTAACATCACAGCATTTTTCCTTACTTGGTTTTATGCTTAGGGTTCTTTTACATTACAGATCTTGGACTATATAGTGCATTCACTTTATCCTTTAATTTTTTTTCTTTATTCATGACACAGCATTGTGTGTGTGTGTGTGTGTGTGTGTGTGTGTGTGTGTGTGTGTGAGAGAGAGAGAGAGAGAGAGAGAGAGAGAGAGAGAGAGAGAAAGAAGAGAAGCACCCTTCACAGGATCTGGTTGGTCATGCTGTGATCTCCTTCCTCCAGTCCTCCAATCTGTCAGAGTTTAGGCACTGGCACTTGTGCTCAGTGTGTTTCAGGATGACTGAGCCAAGGATTGAAATTGTTGCCAAGTGGGATCTGGCTCTCTTGAGCTGTGCCATGAAGCTGGCCCTTTTTACTTTATTCTTTAACATACGGTTTCAAGATAACAAAGCACTGTTGCCACTAATAATAAAACCACCATATGAATTTTTTGGAAGTTTATTTATTTATTCCTTCCGTAAATGAGAGAGAGAGAGAGAGAGCACCCTCAACAGAGCCTTAGTGCTACAATCCGCCTCCAGCCTTCAGTGAGCTCTGGATCATGGGTGGGTGCATGCCTGGTGGATTTAGGGAAGGCTCCAGACTTCAACAGGCAAACTTCCCAAGTGAGATTGCCTTGTAGAGTATTTACTGCTGCACCACTGTCTGGGTCCCCAAAATTTAAGATTTCTTTTTTTCTTATAATGTAAAGCCAAAGTACTGTGTTTTAAAGATACTTAAAATAACTATTTTCTCTGTTTGTATTACCACTTTGATATATAATTAGATTCATTTATTCTCAATTTTAGTATTTTTTATCTTGACATGAAATTTTTATTTTAATTACAGAGGAAAATATTAATTTTTATGGACATGAGTTCTTGGCCAGCCCTCAAATGGTTAATCTTCTCAATGGACCTCTGCACAGAACCTCTGGCCCTTGCCTTTTCAATTGGTTCTCCAGGCTCCGGGGAGTGCCCTCTGAGTAAATGTATAATAATTCCAAACTTATAGATAATTATTGAATTCATATTATTGGGCTACAATTATTCCTCTATTTCCCTCTATTTCTATCCCTTTTGACTTCTTCCCCACATATTCCAGCTAGTTTTCTGTAAATATGCTTAGGAGGTTTTTAACTGATGATGGAATACCAACTGGGAGGAGAATCATAGCATTTGAAGAAAAAGGAAGGAGCTAGCAGTCCCTGGATGTGTCTTATCCTATGACACCAGACTTCTCAGGCAGAACTGTTCAGCTGCTGCACACCCAGATGGCTACACACACCACTGATGGCTGGCTCCACTCTGATTGGTCAGCTCCTATGCCTGACTAATCCTGAGATACTTTTACTGTCATTCCTGTCTGGAGGCATAGGACTTCATTTCCCAAGTTTATCCCTGTCCATGTTGGGAATCCTTTCAAATAAAGATAAGCAAGAACAAACTTCTTATGAGATTTCAAACTTCACAAGGAGACTGCTGAGCAAAACGGAACTGAGTTTACTTCATATAATTTTATCCAAGAGGATTAAATATAGTCATTTTCTGGTACAAGCTAATTAACGTCTCTCTTGTGTCCATCGATGGAACACACATTTTGTTTTCTTAAGGACAACACACTGTTCATGTTAATGTGCCTCTGGCTCTGGCAGAGAATGAGAAAAGATGCTGTTGAAAGGTGATTGCCTTGTTTTCTTCATTAGATTATAGAACAAAAATGTCGAAGATATTCTTGCAATATGCAATTGGGGTACATTTTACCTTTGAAGAGTGAAGGTGGAAAAGACCGAAGAAAGAAATCAATAAAATATTAAAATCCCTATAGAAAAACATGGACTTTTTCTTTTTCTTTCTTTCTTTTTATTTATTTTTATTTTTTTAACTAAGTCTTCAGAGAATAATGACCAGGTACAATATGATGAAAATTGAGAGAAGATTTTGGAACTAACAAGTTTTTTTTTTTTTCATGTGAAGCTGGCACAGGGCTGCCGAAGGTGAGGAATGGAGGTTTTGAGAACCAGACCAGGCCAGGGTGTGAACAGGCTTTCTCAGGAAAAATGAGCATTATTTGTTTAAGCCAATACTTGGAAGTCTCTAGCTTGCAGGTGAATCTACATTTACCTGATTCAATGATATAAACACTTTTTATATAAACAATTGGAGCAAATTTCATGGAAGCAGACAAAAATAAAAACAAAGTAAAACTGGGCAGTTAAAGGAGTGGGAATTTTCTTTCATCTGCCATAATGTTATTAATAGATGTTGCTCCATTTCAGATTTTTAAAAATTAATAAATTTTTTTTAGCATTTTTTTGTCCATAGGGTTTGTGCACTCACTGGAGAAACAGAAATAGAGAGAGAGAAAGTGAGAAATCAGCCTCCTGGGGGAGTGGCCACACTGCAATCCTTTCTCTTCTATTGTCCTCTTGGGATTATAGCCACACATGCACATGCACCTGGTGTGATTTTTAAGTCAATGGTCCAAGGCTTGAGCTGCAGTTGGCCATGTGGGAGTTCAGCATCTTAACCACTATGCCACCTACTGGCCCCAATAAATATGTTTTAAAGAAATAAAATGTGTATATTTATCAAAATTATAAACTAAAATAAGATACATAGCTATAGATTTATCAGAAAAAAAGCTAAGAGATGTCAAAGACAATAAAGATTATATAAAAAGAAAGAAAAATGAAGGTGCTATCAGGAAAGCATTTAAAAATAAACACAAAAGATTATTTATAATCAAATACATTTGTTTGGCCATTATCTGCTGAAAGAGGAAACTCCTAAATAGATATTTAAAAAGCAAAGAGTATACTCCTATGATGAAAAAGTAAAATAAATAAGAATATATGCTAAATATAAAAGGAAGCTAACACAAAAGGAATTAGAATAATTAATAATAAAAGAATGTGGGAGTTATACCAGGCAAATTGAAACACAATGCAACTAGGGGTTTAATTAGAGTTTAAAAAGTATTAAATGGAACAAAAGGGACACTTTAAAACAATGAAGGATGAAATCTATAAAGAAGATATAAATATCAGAAGTCACTACATGCAACATCAAGAAATCTAGGGGGGACTAGCAGATAGCATAATGGTTATGTCACTGGACTCCCACGTTGTCCTGGTTTGAGTCCTGGACATGGTGGCTTAAACCTTGTGCTGGGCGTGTGTGCGTGTATGCCCAAGATCCCGAGAAGTGAATGGAGGAGAAGTGATTGCTGTGTGGCCATCCCCCCAGGGAGTGATTTCTTTTCTTTTCTTTTTTTTTTTTTTTTTGGAGAGGTTTTAGCTATAGGGCGCGTGCGCTCACCAGATAGACAGAGAGAGAGAGACAGAGAGACAGAAAGTGAGAAATCACCCCCCAGGGGGGATGGCCACGCCGCAATCCCTTCTCCTCCATTCTCCTCTCGGGATCTTGGGCACACACGCACACGCATGCGCCCGGTGTGAGTTTTAAGCCACCGGGTCCGGGACGTGAACCATGGTCGACTACGTGGGAGTCCAGCGACATAGCCATTACGCTAACTGCTGGTTCCCACCCCCAGGGAGTGATTTCTCACTTTTGGTTTCTCTCTTTCCTCTCTGTCTCTCTGGTGAGTACACGTGTGCCCTATAGCAGAAATCTCTCTCTCAAGAAAAAAAAAATGAAATCTAGGGGGAAAAGTTTAGCAAGAAATACAGTAATAGTGACAGAATGTAACATATATCTCTGTCTTTAATAGAGTAAGCACAAATAAAGAAATTAGGGATATGTAGAGTTTAGCAGATACCTCTATTTGCCTATTTTTCCTATCTTTCTCAGTAATAAAATCCCTATATTGTAGAGAGCATCAGTGTGCCCAGACTTTTAAATAGGCTGTGCTTTTAGCACCCCTTGAAGATAAGGGAAACTCAAGGAGAGGTGAGCTGTATTGCTGGTTTCCAGAAAGGTTTTATAGGGAATTGACTCACATGGGAGATCAATATCCTGTTCTTATTCCTTCTTCATCTTTCTTCTTGATATAACAATATGTATTTTTCTTCTTTGACTTATCAATATGGTCATCATAACTAGTAATTGTTGACATTCAAAAGTTGAAAAACTTTTTTTCTTTTCTAAGGTTTTTGCTATGGGGTGAGACAGAGAAAGTGAGAAATCCACTCCTCCCCCCACCCAAGGGCATGGCTACACTGCAATCCCATCTCCTCCATTTTCTTCTCAGGATTTTGGGCACATTTGCATATGTGCCTGGCATGATTTTTAAGCCACTGGGTCTGGGACTCGAAACATGGTTGGCCAGTGTCTTAACCACCACACCAGCTGCTGCCCCTCCACCCACAATCTTGAGCTTCTAAAATGAATAAAACGTATTAAAATGTCTTCTTTATTCACATACCAATAGATTTTTTGAGGCTATTTTATTTAGCATTTTTACAATAGTATTTGATGTTAGTTAAGAGTTTTCTAGTGATTTGTTTATCAGCTTTTGGTATTGTTATTTTATCTTCATCTCATAAATGCACTCTGATTTCCTTTCTCCCATGCTGTAAGATTCTAGAAAGGCTGTCCATCATAGCTCTCCACCCTTTTCTTCCACATCCATAAGAAGACCTAGGGTGATTAGCCAAATTATTCTTCTGGCCACAGTGATTACTTTGTGGGCTGCATTATAACCTAACATAAGCCAGCCTAATCTTCCTAAGGTTCAACGTATTGGCACTGTCTCCCCAGTAACATGAGAGAAGGGATAATAAGCCCAGAAAGTGAGGAGAAGCAGAGATGAGAAGTGAGAGATGGATGGAGCTCAGTCCTTACTGGTAATTCAGCATGAGGATCCAGTCATTCTTTATCTCCCCACAAAAATTTCTATTTTATCACCAACAAATTCTTGTTTTAGGACATAAATTAGTTTAAATTTGGTTTTGTCACTTCTAGTCAAAACAATCCTGATTTACAGCCTGGATGTACATCGATCAGAGCTGGTGAAAGAAATTATGGCAGATAAATGCAATGGAGAATTATTTAGCCTTTAGGAAAATAAGAAAATTAATTAATAAATAAAAATTAAAAATAAAGAAATGATGATATAGATCTATATTTATTGATATGGAAAGATATCATGTTTTTATGTAACCTATGACATGTATTTATCTATGTGATGTATATATATATATAGTGTGTATTAAATACATACACACACACTATATATGTGTGTGTGTATATATATATATATATAATTTTAAATTCTCATGACAAATGCATGAGGAGAAGACTGGTGAAGTGAGTCAGAAATGTGCTACCATGTCTCACACTGACATATCATAAGCAAGGCTATGCCTCTTCACCAGAATTTCCTGCAAAGTCGATGATGACAGAAAGAATGTGAAAAACAGAAAGTTTAATAGAAGTACCCAAACAAGACTTGTCTTTAGGTACATAAGGAGGTGGGTTCTCAGCTTTGCTCTCAGGCAGCCTGCACATGGCAGCTTATATACCACCACTAGAAGCTCATGGCGCCTCTTCACATATCACCCTGGCCCTAGGCTCCAGAGAGAGCAGGACTCCTTACTCTTCTATAATGATCACCTGACCAGTCCTCATTTCATGTGCCAACTAATGTCTTTGCAGGATGATCAAGAGAATGACATGTTTTCTAGGTGCAAACTCATGATGAAGAGAGTCATAGGATAATAGTGCTCTTTCCTGGAAAGGTAAGGTGAGGGATCAGTAGCAGTCACCTGGCAAGGACAGCAGTGCCCTGTGGAGTTAGGATCCAGATCACAGTTCTTAGCAGTGAAGGCAGCAGACTGGCCATGTAGCAGGGATGCTGGGTGGAATAGTGCTTTCTAAAATGTGAAGTGTGTCCTGCAGTTTTTAGTATGGCTGGTGGAGAACATTTGGCAATAAAGATATAAAGATATGTCAGCACATCATCTCAATAATTCCGTATAGGAGGGTGTGTGTGCATGCACACATGCTCACATGCAGATCATAAGAAACAAAGTGAAAGGGAATTTGAGAGCAAGCAATTTGGAATTTCAAATGTTCTGAATAGTTGTCTGTGGTGTCACTTCAGCCGCAGTGTGTGTTTGTTTGTTTTTAAATTTGCTAAAGTGTGTGTGCCTGGCATGATTTTTAAGCCACTGAAGCACTTGTGGGAGATGGGAGAAGAAAAGCATCCCCTATGAAGGATGGCCACACCACAATCCCTTCTCATTCTCCTCTCAGGATTCTGGGCATGCACACACAGCACCCAGCATATTTCTCAAGTCACCAGATCCAGGGCTCACATTATGCAGCTGGCCATGTGGAATCCAGCTGCCTTAACCACGATACCACTTCTGGTCCTCAACTGATTTTAATCTCTTATGTGCTTTTCTTATTCTCTGACTTTTCTTTTTAAATAATAAGAATGTATCACTGAACTATTTTTGAGTGGGCTGAATTCCTAGGCTAGCTGATTTTTTTCTGGGCTACCTGGTTTTTAGTAGCTTTTAGCAGCATTTATCAGGACTTATATCTCCTATATCATGTCTATTTTTGGAACAGACTCTTCATCTTTGAAAAATATCCTTCACAGTGTGGAAAGGCCAGAGAGCTCTTTGAGGCAAGGGCTCAGATTTTCTCAACAGTTAAATGACCTCAGATGAATTTTCTTTACTTCTTGGAACTATTTCCTTATCACTGAAAAAGAAAGATAATTTCTACACTATGAAGTAGTCATTAGGTATAATTTAATTGTATGTACATGCTGTGAATTATTCTGAATAGTTATGGGTTTATTAGTGCTATTATGATTATTGTTGTTACTTGTTCTGGAATTATGATAATATCAACTTTCAGGGAAATAATTTGCTTTCTAGATTGGATAGCTGGCTGCTGAAAATGATGAAAAACCTTAATACAATCTTTTAAAACAAAGAAAATAAAACTTGGGGCAAAAAAAAAAAATGAGGAATTGGATTTGCGAACTGGGATTTAATATGTAATGCACAAAGTGCCTTACAGAGATGACTTAGAGCACTCAATAAAGGTTTATTTGTTGGTTGATTTGATTTAGAATAGCAAAATCTATGAAAATAAACACTGACCCATCTACCAGGAAGGGCCTTGCAAATCGAATAGTTTTTGGTCAACAGGACTGATGATGATAAAAGAAGCTCAATCTACTCCACATCTATTTTAATATATTAAATTGGGATATTGTGACTTTTTGTGGCAACCTGTGGACCAAATCAAGTGTTTCTGCTACAAGCTGAAAGCATGTGTCAGTTCAGTGAGCAAAGAAATAGAAATTATATCACTACTTAAAAATGTGATGAGGGGTATATACGGGTGAGACAGTAATAAAATATTATGAACCAAATATATGTATTCTGGTCAAATACTCTGAAAACTATTTAGAAGGTTCCTTTTAAAATGTGGCAAACTCCAGAGTCAGCAGGTAGCATGGTGGTTAAGGTGCTGGATTCCCACTTGGTTGACTGCAGTTCAAGCTATGGACCTGGTGGCTTGAAAATCACACCAGGCAGGTGTGCATGCATGCCCAAAATCCCGAGAACAGAATGGGGGAGAAAAAATTGCAGCATGGCTATCCCCCCTGTGAAGTGATTTTTCTATTTCTGTCTCTCTGTCCCTCTGGTGAACAAATGCACCCTATGGCAAAAACCTTAAAAAAACAAAGTGGCAAATTCCAGGGGTCCTACAGCCCAGCAAAAAGCCACAGCTCCATAAAAAGACCTGAACAAACACTTCTTGGAGGGTGCTATATGAGTATTCAATAGCTTATGAAGGGGGCCAGCAAGTGGCATAGTAGTTAGTGTTGGACTCCCATGTGACTGGCTGCAGTTCAAGCCCCAGACCCTGCAGCTTGAGATTTACACTGCACATGTGTGCGTGTGTGCCCAAAATCCCTAGAGGAGAATGGAGGAGAAGGGACTGTGGTGTGGCCATCCCCCTGGGGGGTGATTTCTCACTTTCTGACTCTTGATTTCCAGTGAGTACAAATGCCCTATAGCAAAAATCTCTCTGTCAAAAAAAAAAAAAAAAAGAAAGAAAGAAAAAAAAAGAAAAGAAAAGCTCATGAAGAAGTTTTCAACATCATTAGTCATCAAGCAAATGTAAATTAAAAGCACAATGCAGTGCTACTACAGCCCCTTCAGAATGGCTAAAATTCAAACACCAGTAGATCAGGTGCTGATAAGGATGTGGAGGAATGAATCTCTCACACACTACTGATAGAAACGTGAAATAGTACAACCACTTGGGAAAATAGTTTTATTTTCTTATAAAGCTAAACACAGACCTACTTTTGACCCAGAAATTCCCCTTCAGGTATTTACCTCAAAGTAATAAAAATGTAGATTCAACCAAATGAAGTTGAACAAGCTATGACTCAGAGTTGCTGTGTCCCAGCCTTGACTCTATGGGAGTGTCAATGGGTTCCATCATCTCTCTGAGTTCCTCTCTCACATTTTACAAGAACTGTAGGATCAGGTGATTTGTACTACAAATCTTCCCCTATGGCGGCTCTACTTTCTAAGATTCCCTGAAGTACTCCCTTCTGATAATGACTCTTATCTCAAAGCCTAGAAAACTGCTCACTTGACAACAAAGTAAGGTCTCAGATTTCAAGTAGCACAAAGTGTTTGGCAGCTCTTCAGGAATTATCTCCTTTTCAAGACCAGCAGATAACATAATGGTTATGTTGCTGACCTTCCATTTAGTCGACTGTGGTTTGAGTCCCAGAGTCTGTGACTTGAAACTCACGCCAGGTGCATGTGCGTGCGTGCCCAAAATCCTGAGAGGAGAATGGAGGAGAAGGGATTGTAGCGTAGCCATCCCCCCAGGGGGTGATTTCTCACTTTCTGTCTCTCTGTCTCTCTCTCTGTCCTTCTGGAGAGCGCACATGCACCATAGCAAAAACCTCTCAAAAAACAAAAAACAGCAAAACAAAACAAAAGGAAACAAAAAACCAGAATTATCTCCTTTTCAAAGGAGAGCTTTTCCTCACTCCCTTCCTACCAGGACTCCATGAGAATAAGGAGAGAGATGTGGCAGTGTGTACATCTCTGGTTATGTGTCTGACTACATTAATAAATCTATTCATCAGCAAACATCAAACACCTGCTACATACAAGGTTTTGTGTTAAGAACTGAGTTTGGGGAATACACAGCTATTAATGACATACATTTTCTGGCCTCCTAGAGGTGGTCAGATAAATGAGATGATTACATCTGATTAGAATACCGGCAAAAATATGAGGGCACATGGTATTAATATATATGTCACAGATGAAGTACACAAAAAGGGTTGTGAGTCAGAAAACAGGAAAATTTTATTCTGATGGGTGGAAGGAGTGGGTCAAGGCATTTTTCATGGAGCTGTATCTTAATACATGAGTGGGCTCTCTCTCAATGGTGGGGAAAGGGAGAAGAAAATGCACAACAATATGACAATCCTGAAAATGATGAAAAACTGCATATACACGGATAATTAGAGCATGGTAAAGAACAGATTCAGGTCAAACAACAAAAGTTTTAGTATGCTACCTAAAATGTTTAGATTTTGGTTTGTGGCCTTAGGACACCTGGTACTAGCGACATTCTAGAGGACAATCAGCCTAGAATGGAGTAAGCAAACTATAGCCCAAAGTCACATCTAGCCTATAGCTTGTGTTTGTACAGCCTGCAAGCTAAGAATTATATTTTTAAAAAATTGCCTGAGGGCATGTGTACTTACTGGAGAGGAGAGAGAGAGAGAGAGATAGAGAGAGAGAGAGGAGAGAGAGAAAGTGAAAGAGCACCTTCTTTGAGGAACAGTCATGCTATAATTCATTCTCCTCCATTTCTCCCTTCGAAGAGGTTTTTGTTATAGGGTGCGTGCGCTCGCCAGAAAGACAGAGAGAGACAAAGAGGCAGAAAGCAAGAAATCACCCCCTCCAGGGGGGATGGCCATGCCACAATCCCTTCTCTTCCATTCTCCTCTTGGGATCTTGGGCACGAATGCACACGCACCCAGCGTGCGTTTAAGCCACCGGGTCAGGGACTTGAACCACTGTAGACTAGATGGGAGTCCAGTGATATAGCCATTACACCAACTGCTGGTCCCAATTTCTCCCTTCTTTTGAGATTTTGGGCACACATGTACATGTGCATGTTTCTCGGGCAACTGGGTCTGGAACTCAAACCACACTGTCAGACCTATGGGATTCGGCTACCTTAACCCCACGCCACTGACTGGTCAGATTTTTTTGTATTTTTAAATGGTTGAAAAAGATCATGAGAAGAGTAATATTTACTGACAATTGAGAATTACATGAAATTTACATTTCAGTGTCTATAAATGCAGCTTTATGGGAACACATTCCAGTCTCCATAAATACAGCCACACTCATCGATTTATGTATTGTTTGTGGCTTCTTTTATGCTCTAGTGGCAGAGTTGAATAGCTGTGACAGGGACAGTGTAGTCCGCAAAGCTTGAAATATTTACTATCTGATTCTTTACAGAAACAGTTTGTCAGTTCCTGGCCTAGATAATGAAAATCTAAACTCATTTAAGAATGTTACTTCCTTTTATTAATCACTTAAGGCAAAACAAAAACAAATAATATCCACCACTCTGTTGCTATCTGATCCTTTTTATTTTCTCCTAATTCATATTTCATGATAACCCAGTGCACTGTATTAAAAAGTCTTTACAGCTGAAATCATAATACTTTATGACAGGTTTTTCCTAAGATGGAAATTTCAAAAAGGAGGCCCTAAAAATAATCTACTGCAGACAAATTTTGGAATAATAATTATGCATGGCTTTATAATCTGACTATAAGCTATATAATATACAGGCTGCATGGAAGCTAACATATATGAGCGTGCAGATAAATTTATCTGAAGATAGAGTTGGTCAAGTGCGGTGTGGAGTAGTTTCCTTCTGGCTTTGGTACACAGACTGTCTCTTCACAGCCAATGCCTACAAAAGTTGGTGGCAACCAGGTTCAAGACATGATTTGAGAAGGTTATTTTGCTCCTGGGAAATGAAGAGTTTGGAATAATAAGAGGTTAGAGGCTCATCACTTAAAATGACTCCATTATATAAAAGAAGGGAGTAAGTCGGCCACTGGCTCCCCATAGCATTCTAAGAAAAACTAGAAAGTTTTCCTTACATGCTACATAGAAACAAATAGGAAAACAAACAAACAAACAAACGCTATGAAAGGCGTTTAGGGTTGGGCATTCTCTTGATTCTTTTTCTCTCCTGTAGCGCCTAGCGACAAGTTATTGTCATCATCATTATTGTCATTGTTATTATCACTGTAGCCATCATTTCTTTGAGTATACTGGAAGCTTTACACTGATGATTACTATAGTCTGTCAACAGTCTTACAAGATGAGTATATCACAGATGAAGCAGTTAAAGCTTAGAGAAATACCTTAATTTGCCTGACTCAGTAGAGTTGGAAAATGGCAGGGCTGGATTGGAATCTTGGCCTATCAACTCCATAGTCTATGTTGTTGTCTTCCCTCTTATGATAGCGTAAAAAGAAACTTGGTGAGTATTTTAAAAAATTAATTTCTTTTTAAAATTCTGGTAGAAAACACAGCATTTACCATTTTAACTACCATTTTTTTCTTTTATTGTATTTTTTTTTAATTTTATACATTTAGTCACTATACATCACTTTGCTTGTAAGTTGAATTTACCCAACATGAATACACTTCACACCAGTACAGTTGAGGTTACAAAACATATTCTCACCAAAGATAATAACTCACTTCTGTGTCCCATAACTGTCTTCCCTTCTCTATTCTCCTCCTTAATTTCCTTCCTTACATCATTTATTTTAAAGTTTATTTCTTCCATGAATAAGAGAGAGAGTTCCGTACTTCCCTTCTCTTCCAGCCATAGATGCCACCATTCTATCTTCTGTTTCTATAGATCTGACTACTTTAGATACCTTGTGTAAGTGGAGTAATACAGTATTTATTTGCCTTTTTGTAACAGGCTTATCTCACTTAGCATAATATCCTCAAGATCCTCCATGTTGTAGCATGAAACTTCCTTCTTCTCTGAGGCTAAACAATATTCCATTGTATGTCTACACACATTTTCTTTATTCACTCATCCCATCAATGGACGTTTGGATTGCTTCCATCTCTTGACCATTGTCACTAATGCTGCAATAAATGTGAGTGTGTAAATATCTCTTTGAGATCCTGCTTTCAAGTATTTTGGATATATCCCCAGAAGTGAGATTTCTAGATCATGTTGTGATTCTATTTTTAATTTTTTGAGAATTCTTCATACTGCTGTCCATAGAAACTCTCCTTGTTTCCTGCCCTCTTGGTGAATATTTTTGAATAAATGTAAGATTAAATGTCTTTATTGCCCTAGATAGACATTACATGACCCTAAAAATCGTAGTCAATTCTAATCTGGATTAATTAAAAGAAAATGCTCATCAGAACCATAAGAACATCTGATATGGGGTATTTTAAAGTAAGTGCCTTTTGTTTCATGGAGATGTTTAGAAACAAAATAAAATAAATGTGACCCAGCAAAGGTTTTTCAGGGCTGTATTTAAGGAAAAGAGAAAAAATTATATATAATTAGAATAATTCTATAAGTATGGATCAAGTTCATAATAAACATGTAATATTAATTGTCTCCAATATATTAGAGTTTATTCAGAACAGGCAAACTTTGGCCCAAGACCTAAGTCATTCACCAATGATATAAATCAGTGAAACCTGAAATTGAGACTATTAAACATTTAAATGTTCAAGCAGTCGTGTCTACTACTGATCTTTGATCTACCATGGTGTGGCCATTTTATCTTATAGGCTGAATTCTTATAGGCTGATTGCTTTTAGCAGGAGTCTTCTTTTTTCATTTCTGAATTGATATTTTTCATTCATTTTTAAGTAACCATTCTTTAAACTTATCCTGCTGACACACTTGATGAATCTCTGGCATCATTTAGAATTGTAGGCCTTTTAGAACTCTCTACAAATTATGTCAGCTGCTCTATCTTCCACTGATGTTGTATTTTCCCCTTATAACTCATTGCATTTCTGGTAGTTACCTGGACTTGCTTTGGATATAGAATAGCTATTTTTTTTTCTATGTAAGCAAGAGTTCGAAATCTTCTGGGTGGATGGTAGGAGACAGAAGGGGAGGCAGAATATTTGGGATAATATTCTTCTTGTTTCTTGAAAAGCATAGGGCTCTTCTCAAAACCTAGCAATTTCGTATATGGTAGAGAAGAAAAGGAATATTGGAATTAATTTTAATTTTATTTTCTCATGTCTATTCATTATAAAAGTTACATAATCTTGAGAAAAGGCAGACTGGCCTGGAGCAACAGCCTGGGCCCAGACACAAGTAGTTCAGAAGTTAAAGAGTTCTATTCTTTATCTTGACAGAACATTTCCTGGCTTGTGATCATCTAACCTTCTGAGTAGACTTAGGGCCCATGGATATAGGTGTGGCTTTGTAGGAAGGTTATAAGGCAAGAAGTCATTCACATTGAGTATACAATTTGTGTCACATGGGGGAATATCACTGGACAAAGAATTGGGAAATCTGGGTTCAAATTCTGGTTCTGTCCTTTTGTGGTTTATGACTCCAAAATCCGTGGGTTGAAATTTGGTCCCTAATATAATGAGGATGTGGTATTTGGATCATGGAGTAATTATTCTTAGGGGGAAAATTTAGTTCTTACTGGAGTGGATTATTATACAAGGAAGAGCTTGTGTACTCAAAGTCCCAAAAGGAGAAATGGAAGAGAAAGGATTGCAGTGTGGTCATCTTCCATAAGGGGTGCTTTCTCATTTTCCCTCTCTCTTTCTCTCTCTGTCTTCTTTCTCTGTCTGAAAAACACATGTGCCCGCTATCAATTTTTTTTTTTTAAAAGTAACAGCCACCCCCAGGTCTCTTTCTCTCTCTGCATGTGCTTACCTTTCTATCTGCTTCTGCTGGCCAACATATTATCAGAAGTCAGCCTTATGCTGGCTCCATGCCTTTGGACTTTCCACCCACCAGAATTGTGAACCAAATTAATGTATATTCTTTATAAATCATTCAGTCTCAGATATTTCCATTAACAACATAGTAACAGACTAAGACAATGCCTAAATGACTAAATGAACTAGTTCTAGTTCTAGAACTGACTAGTTCTATTCTCTAAATCTCCTTCTCTATCTGAAAACTGATGAGCTTAGAATGTAGAGTCTTATTTTTCAAACTGTAAGTATTAAGCATTTTATTTCCAAATCATCATTAATTGATACTTTGGGGAAATATAATAAGAAAAAATCGCTTTAAAAAATGATGTCCTCAAAGATCTACAAATAGAACTACTATATGATCCAGCAACTCCACTCCTTGGTATCTACCCAAAGGATAGGAGAATGCACAACTGGAAGGGTGATTGCACATCTTTGTTTATTGCAGCCTTATTCACAATTGCTAAGACATGGAATCAAACCAAATGTCCATGAACAGATAAATGGATTGAAAAAAAGTGTGGCACATATACTCTATGGAATATTAATCAGCCATAAAAAAAAAGACCTTGGCATTTGACAGAAAGTGAGTGAATATGGAAGGTTTACTGCTGAATGAAGCAAGCCAGGCTATGAAGGAGAGACATTGTATGTCTCCACTTAATAGATACTGACTGTCACACTCTATGGCGGAAACTGAAAGATTAGAGGATATAGATGCATGGAAAATAGTTAAAGATTCTGGAGACAATGTGGGAAGAGGGTGGGAGTAGGGAGAGAGGATGAGGAAAGGAATCAAGGAGAAAAATGGAGAGGCAAGACATGTATGGGACACAGAAATGGATGATTATCTGTTGAATATAATGTGTATAGTATCTTCAACTGGACTGATGTGAAGTGTATTCATGTTGGATAAATTCACTTTACAAGCCATAGTGATGTATAATGATTGAATGTATAAAAGGAATTAAAGGATATAAAAAATCATGTGCTTAGGTTCAATATTGTCAAATTTAGAATGCAACTTTCTAAATCCATACTGTCAATTTCTGTACCTATCTCATTGTGGACTCATAACAAACATTTGCTTTGGACAGATGATTGTCTATACAACATCTTTTAAATAGTACTGATTTAGAGCAAGGGTTGGCAACCTGTAGTTCAAATCTGGACCATCGCCTATTTTGGCAAATCAGGTTTTCTTAGCATACAACCTCCTCTATTTGCTTATGTATTGTCCAGGATTGTTTTCAGTGCTACAGTGGTAGAGCTGAGTTGTGACAGAAACTTTGTGGTATCCAATTATCCGGCCCTTTATTTTTAAAAAATTTGTCCACCCTTGTTTAGAGGGGACAGAAAATAAAGAAGTTGAATTAGTTTTGTAAGGCCCTTTCAAGCACAAAGAGATAATAATTCTGCCACAATGCTCGATAACAAGGAAAATTGGCTGTCTGACCCTGAAAGAGAAATAGCCAGAAAACACTGTCCCTTTTGGTGAATTAAGTGACCTATAAAGATATTCTGTTTAAAAAGGAAATACTTTTATTTTTCCATCCCCTTCTATTTCCAATATTCCAGTGTATTCTACCACTGACCATATATACAATTGTACGTTTGGACAGTTGAGGTCATTGTCCAGATTTCTGACTAACCCTTTGCTAAATTCCTGAAAACATGTGCTCTCTCATTTCCCAAACTTAGCCTGTTTCACAGTAACTATTAGGCTTTTCTATTTAACACTAAAGCCTTTCTGAAATAAGACACAGTTTGTGGGGAAAAAAACTTTGATGATTCTTTCTAATTGAATGGCCTTCATTTTGGGGGGCTCAAGAAGCCCTAAACACATCCCTCTTTACTACCTGGATTCTAAACCCACCGGAAAAAACAGCATTTCAGATACTGGAAAACGTGGTTTATGTTCATGAACAAGTGAATTTCTTAAACTGATTTCCAGAATTAATCAGACTTAATGTACCGAGTCATCAGTGTTCTTGAAAATCACAGGCCTCTGATACAAGTATAGAGATGAGAGAATTCAATAGTCTATACCCTCTGCAGACGAGCTAACCTAAAAGATAAGGAGGAGGAAAGAACATACCTATTTTATGATCCCATACCAAAAAGTCATTCATTCTCAGGTGGAAAGGCCAGGAAGCCTACACTAATAGATGTCCCTCTATGTGGAGGTAACATCAAACATGAGAGGACTAAATACTCCCAGACCCAACATCACTCAGTACAAAACCTCTACATTGAATCATCTTACCACTTAGTCTATTGTGGAAAAGGGAAGTTCCACTGGCCACCCACTTACTGACCTGAGCTGAGAATGTTATTGCCACAAAGTATTATGGAATTCTGGAATGACATCATGATAGAAGAGACCTGCCTCTCTGAATCCCCAAGAAAGTAGAAAGTGAACAGTCTTTATCCTGAACCAAGTTTTGCCTTACACTGATGTCTTTATTTTCCTTCAACAGAACTAACCTGGCACCATGTTTACTACTTCAGTGATCAACTCAATTATCTATCTGGCTTTCCATGCTAGAAGTAACAAGTTTATTCCAAATTTTGGCTAGTCATGAACCTTGCCATTTCTACCTGAGACATCTCTTGAAACCTTCTCCCCTCCCCATCCTCCCACAACTGCCTTAGTTTGGGCCCTAAACAAAAAGCATTTAAAAAATATTTCTTGTAACCGACACATGTGTTATCTCATATCACATCCCTCTGATTTTAGCACCTCTGCAATGCATGTTCCTTGTACTTCAAAGCTATCAAATCTCAAGGTTGTAGAACATTGTTCTCTTGGGACCAGCAGATGGTGTAATGATTATGTTGCTGGGCTCCCATGTAGTCAACTGTGGTTCAGTCCTCGACCCGGGGACTTAAAACTTATACAGGGTGCATGTGCATACGTGCCCAAAATCCCAAGAGGAGAATGGAGGAGAAAGGATTAAGGATTGCAGCATGGCCATTCCCC
>NW_006203805.1:72953-88040 GCF_000334495.1 Tupaia belangeri chinensis | reverse complement strand
TTTCTCTCTGTCTTTCTGGCAAGTACATGTGCCCTATAGCAAAAATCTCTCAAAACAAACAAACAAACAAACAAAAAAACAAACCCCAAAACAAAACCATTGTTTCTCTTTTCTGCCCTTGGGCTCTAGAAGCCCTCTTAACCTCTGCACAGGCACAACTGGAGGTGCTAGAGAGTTAATATCTGGTGGCAGTCTTCAACAACTGGAAAGTCTCTAGGTAAATGCTATACACACTCCCTCCCGTCCCTTTTTCTTTTCTTTTCTTTTCTTTTTTTTTTGAGAGGTTTTTGCTATAGGGCATATGTGTTGGCCAGAGTCATCCCCCAGGGGGGATGGCCATGTTGCAATCCCTTCTCTTCCATTCTCCCCTCGGGATCTTGGGCACACACGCACACGCACCTGGCATTAGTTTAAGCCACCAGGTCTAGGACTCGAACTGCAGTCAACTACATGGGAGTTCAGTGACATAGTCATTATACCAACAATTCTGTGGAACATTCTGCATGCATGCTCAGAAACTCCCTAGTAGGTTTGAGTTCAAGTTATCCATGATGGCAATGAGCTCATTCATGCAGCGTTTTTTATTTTATTTTTCTCCTTCCCTAAATCATTCCCTTTGTTCTCTTATTCCTGCTTTCTTTGCAGTTAGGCACAATGATAAATACCCAATGAGCTTTGTTCAAGAGCTAGGACTTATTTATAGTGATTCAAAGAAAAGAAATTTTATCAGCTCTCTGTGTGTTTTCTGAACTATTCTTATTACAAGTATTGTTTAATATGTTACATTTTTTTAAAATACTGACAAATGAAGCACTTTATAAACAAAATAGGCCATTCAGATGATTTATTATCATTCAGAAGTCAATGAAAATTCTCTACTTAAGCTTTTAAAAAATTCAAATTAGCTGTAGCCGGCAGGTGGCATGGTGGTTAAGAACGCTGGACTCCTACATGGTCGACTGTGGTTTGAGTCCCAGACCTGGCAGCTTGCTTTTTCACTTTCTCTCTCTCTCTCTCTCTCTTACTCTGTCCCTCTCTGGTCAAATTAAGATAAATAAAGTTAAATAAAAATAACTTTAAAAATTCAAATTAGCTTTAAAATCTTATCTCTAATTTCTATGAAGGGAAATGTATGTAAAGGAATCAGCAGATGGCATAATGGTTACATTGCTGTTTTCTCACGTGGTTGACCATGGTTCGAGTCCTGGACCCATAGGCTTGAAACTCACACTGGGTACATGTGCATACATACTCGAGATCCTGAGAGGAGCATGGAGGAGAAGGAATTACAGTATGACTGCTTTCTGGGTACATGTGCATACATACTCGAGATCCTGAGAGGAGCATGGAGGAGAAGGAATTACAGTATGTCCGCTCCCCTGGGGGTTGATTTCTCACTTTATGTCTCTCTATCTCTCCGGAAAGCACATGAATCCTAAAAGCTCCCTTAAAAAAGGTATGGAAAACTGGAATTAAAGTATGGGTTTATTTTGGTACAAAACAAATTAGAAATCCATGCATAGATTTTTCATAATACATTAATTTTTGAAGACCTCAAAAAATATGTTAAGCAAAAAAATGTATTAAGCAAAAAAAAAAAAAAGCTCTATCCAATTGTAAACTATCTTTATTTTGCTTTTCTCAGTATTTTAGAACATCAGAGATATGAAGACGAAAAAAGACCTGTGAAGAAATTTGCCTTATATCCTGGATGGTCATAAATAGCAAGCAAGAGAAGATGACATCCCAGGAATACCCTCATAGTTTCTCTATTCTTGTAATAACAGAAGGAAAATGGGGAATTGGTTCAATGAAAATGAGTATTGTTATGGTTCAAATGGGTCCTTCCAAAATCCATGTTTTGAAATTTGGTTCTATTGTGAAGAGAGTAGAAAATTAATCCAATTATGGAACAGAAAGGTAGGGCCTTTGGGAGGTGATTAGGACTATATAAGGTCATCAGGATGGGACCCCTCTGTGATTGAATCCTGCTAGCTTTATAATAGGGAGGGAAACTAGAACTAGCACAGAGTTACAAAGAAACAGAGGAAAATACGCAAACTCTTGCCTTGTGATGAAGCTCACTGCTTCAAAACTGTCTTCCCACCAACATGAAGACTGTGACCAGATGTGGCTCTTTGCCCTTGAACTTTCAAAACCATGAACCCTTATTATTTAAAGCTCACCCAGAATCAAGGGGTTTAGTTATGAAGCGACAGAATGGACTGAAGCAAGTATATAGATCAAAATCCAAGCTAAAAAATGTACAATGCAGCTGGGTGTTCTGAAGAGATCTTTTTACTGAGGGAACTATTTAGAGATATAGGTAAAGTTAAGGGAAATATTAAAGAATGTTTGGGCCCTAGTGTGTAGCGATATCAGGAAGCTGTTAGCACCTTTAGGTCTAATGAGGCAATGAAGGGATCAGAGTTCCCAGGCACAACGATAGCTTGAATCATCAAAGAAAGGACTTCAACAGGAATTGTGGTCACAGAAAATAGTACAGTGCTCGGAAAGAACAAGAGAAATAATTACATTGGCTTTTTTTTATTTTTATTTTTTTAAATCTCGTACTCTGATCATTTTCCAAGTACCCTCCCTTTAGCGGAACACAATCAGAAGCCAGAGACATGAAGAGCTGTGTAATGTAGTCCATATATGTCAGCCTCTGGTGGCATTAAAAACAAACAACAACAACAACAAAAAACAGAGAAAAATGGCAAAGAGATCTAAGGGAAAGTGAAGAAAAAGGGAGGCACCTTCTTTGCTCACTCATTTCTGAATCAATCCTAAAATATACATGAGCAAAATCAATTTTCATGGATGTTTGGATTCCAAAAGGGTAAGACTTAGACCCAACACTTAGAGTAACCAAGAAAGAAGTACTCGAAGTCATGTTTTAGCCTAAAGCGTATTTGCTAATGTTTATGTGAATGTGTATAAATGTTTGGTTACATATTTGAGCAGAGAACTATGATAATCAACCATCTTAGATATGTAGCCACAAGTGTTCATGAAACAAAACGGTTTATGTTTTCCTTAATACTTGAAATACTAGCATCATACAAATCTGTTTTTGGTTGCATCTACATCAAAAGTTTACTTACTTAATATGGACAAAATAATTTTTGTCTCATATTCATATTGTGAAAATGGAGAAATCAATAGGTGAGCTCCTAGGGAATGTTATTTGCCCTGATGGACTTTGGTTTTTATTGGAGTGTGGTGCCATGTCATGAGTTTCCTGTAGTTTGTTTATTCATTCATTCATTCATTCATTCATTCAATAAACATTGTCAAATATCAAGCAGTGTGCTAAGCAGAAGAGACAGATTCAAAAGGGCCCTTGTGTTATTCAATATTATTTGCTAGGTTAGGCGGTAGATAAGAAGCAAGTAAATGTTTTAATAAAATATATACAGATTATGATCAGCACTGTACAGGAAATGAAAAGAATAAGGGGCTGAAATATAATTAAGAAGAGAACAACCTCAAGTAGATAAGGTGATCAGGGAAGATCCTTTTGAGAAGAGAACATGAAAACCGAGACCTGAAGGATGGGAAGGAGCTGGACATGTAAAGAGTAGAGGAAATTGTAACACAGACAGATGGAATAGCAAATGCAAAAATTTTGTGGCAGGAAAGGGTCTGAGTCTTGTGACAGTGTATCTTTATATTCCCTTAGAATAAGATGACCTGGGGGTACTTTAAAAAATATGAATTCCCAGGGCCCCATCACAGATGCACTGAATTAGGACCTAGAAGGAAGGTCCTAGAAAACAGGTGCATGCTATCATTAAGAAAAGTGGGAAACTGGGCCAACAGGTGGCATGGAAGTTAAGGCAGCTGGATCCCACATGCCCGACTGTGCCATTTAAATCCTGGACCAGTGGCTTGAAAACCACACTGGGTGTGGCTAAAATCTGAAGAGGGGAATGGAGGAGAAGGGATTGTGGCACGGCCATCCTCTCTGAGGGGTGATTTCTTCCTCTCTCTGGCATGTGCACACACCCTATAGCAAAACAAAACAAAAAAAAACAAAACAAAAAAAAAGAAGAAGAAGAAGAAGAAAAAAGAAAGAATAAAGAAAGATGGGGGAACCCTGCCCATAAAGAATTATCAGTGATGTTTGGTCTGAACAGTAGTACATATCAAGGAGATTTGGGGTAAGTTTGAAAAATTCTGTATAATTTTGTTGATTTTTCAGAAACAACCAAGTCTGCAGAAATAATAATTTATGTGGTGGTTTATTTCCAAGCATGAATGTGTGTTTATTTCCAAGCATGAATGTGTGTGACCAGGCCTGGAGAAAGATGGGGTGATCAGTTGTAGGGGTCCCTTTTATTTGATTTTGAGAGTGAGAGACAAAGTTTGGAATTTAGTGAAAAGAGTTTTCCCATTAGTCTGACTCAAAAAGATGGGACATCTGGAAGTGGGGGCTTGTAGGACATAGGTGTGTTTTTATAATTCTTAGGTTGCCTATTGGAAAGGGAGTCCTGTGTTTCAGGAAGGGATCAACAAAGAGTGTACTTTAATAGTGATAAGAGGACTTGTATACATTGCAAGATACTGTTCCAAGGACAGGATGTAGGAAGAGTCCTATTATCCATGAGTCAAAGTGGTCTGTTAATGTCTGTGGGCATGACTCACCCCAGGCCCTCTGGAATGGATTTTGGAAAATAGGAAAAAGCAGTCAAAATTCTGTCCTTATTCATAATGCCTCATTTCAGAGCTGTCAGCCTCTCAGAAACAGCAACCAAAGTTAGCGAGCTCAAATATATCAGACACAACCTTCTCTCTGGGCCTGGAGTTGCCATCTGCTTTAGATACATAAGTCATGAAATGTGGTAGGCAGAATTCCAAAGATGATCTCCCAAGACCCTCATCTTCTGGATATTCAGGCAACCACTAACATAGGTATTGCCATGAAGGGACTTTGCCTATGTAATTCTGACTACTGAACCTTAAAATAGGGATATTAGCCTGGATTACTTAGGTGAGTCCAATCTAATCACATGAGGCCTTACTAGCAAAGAACATTCTCCAGCTAGGATCTGAAGGGAGATGGCAATAGAAGAGGGAGGCAGAGGAAGCATTTAGAGAGATGCAGCAGAAACAAAGTTAAAAGATTCAAGGTATGAGAAGGTCTTAACCTGTGGATATTAGGGGTGGGAGAGGCAGCACATAAGAAGGACTGTGGGCTGCTTTTAGGAACAAAGACAAGCCCCTGGTTGACAGCCAGTATAGAAATGGAGATCTCAGTCCTACAATCACAAGGAACTGAATGACTTGACTAAATTTGGAAGTGGATTTTTTCCAGAGGCTCTTTTTTTTTTTGAGAGGTTTTCGCTATAGGGCACGTGCACTCGCCAGACAGACAGAGAGAGACATAGAGACAGAAAGCGAGAAATCACCCCCCCCCAGGGGGGATGGTCATGCCACAATCCCTTCTCCTCCATTCTCCTCTTGGGATCTTGGGCACGCACGCACATGCGCCCGGCATGAGTTTTTTAAGCCACCGGGTCCAGGATGGGAACCGCGGTTGACTACGTGGGAGTCCAGCAACATAGCCATTACGCTAACTGCTGGTTCCCCCAGAGGCTTTTAATAAGAGCCCAATTAGTCAACAGCTTGATTTTAGCCTTGTGAAAGACAAATAAGCTGGGAAACTAGCTACTCCCCACACATAGGATTTCTGACATACAGAATTGTAAGTTAATACATTTGTGTTGTCATAAGCCACTAGGTTTGTGGTCATTTGTTATAATGGCCATGGAAAATTAGTAAGAAAATGACAGTGAAACTTAGTAGCTGCCAACATTTAGGCCACTCTTTACACCAAAATCATTAGCAGTCACACCAATGGTGTAGTGAATTGAGCCTTGTACCAGTCACTTAAATTTTCTGAACTCACATTCTTGATCTATCAAATGGAAATAAAATTGTCCCTAACTCACTGAGTGGATCTGAGACACTAATGAGATGAAAGTGCTATGTAAACTTTAAAATGACACACAAATATCAAGAGGTTGCTCTTAAAAATTTGGAGATATTTGGGTGACTTTGGCAAAACATTTGTACTTTAGTTCTTCCCACTTGTTACAAGCTGGGTTGTCTGGGAAGCAGAATTGGAGATGGTATAGAATGGTACTTGGAGTTAAGATCTGAGGTTTTTTTAGGGAATATTTTGGATCATCTATGGAAGGAATCAAAATTGGGCTAGAGAGAAGTTAAGCTGGAATGCAGTCCTGTCGTCTAATACCATGGGAAATTTGGAGCTTGGATGTCCTTTCAAAGTTTTCTAGAAACAAGCCCAACATCTGGACCTTTATACATCTTGGATCAATCATCATTGCATGAGGTTGCCCGAAAAAGAAAGCATGGGCTTGATGCAGCCTACGAGATTCAGTTGAGGCAGTAAGTGATGATGCTGACAGCTGAGAACACTCTCAGCAGTTGAGAGTATAAGTCCTTCTATCTGAAGAAACATCTTGGGGGGGGGGGGTAAATCCAGCCGACCAGCAGATGCTGTAATGGTTACATTACTGGACTCTCACATAATCAACTGCGGTTCAAGTCCGGACCCAGTGGCTTAAAACTCACACTGGGCACATGTACGTACATTCCCAAAACCCCTGAGAAGAGACTGGAGGAGAAGGGATTGTAGCATAGCCAAATCTGCCTGGGGGGAGATTTCTCACCTTCTGTCTCTTTGTGTCTCTGGCAAGTACATGTGCTCTATGGCAAAAATCTCTCTCTAAAAATTGAAAACATCTGGAGGAGGAATTCCATCATAATATCTACAATATTTCTGATCTTTTTTGGGACTGCAATGAGGTATTTCCATCACTAAAGGAAATCATATCTTTTCAAAATATGATTTTGACATTCTAGATAAAATTTTGATTTCTAAATCTCTCTTGTGGCTTTGCAGTACAGCGAACTATAAATCTCTCTTGTGGCTTGGCAGTACAGCGACCTACAAGATGGTGTTCTACTCTCAGTATCTCACTCTTAACTCTCAGAAATCTCCTGGATTAGCCTATTCTTCAGGGGTCTCAATGCTCATAGAGTACTTGGCCAGACTGGAATCTGCTGAAACACTCTGTTATATGTATTTACCAACACCGTGACAAGGAAATAACAGTGGGAAAGCACTAAGGAGAATCCCTTAGGAGCCCTCTTAAAATGCCTGTGAGGTAAGTGCTTAAATGAGCTGAACAACTGCTGGGATCCCCAAGGCTCCAATATGCTGTACTAAAAGAGAACACTTTGTGCAGTGGTGGCCACAGGATTCCAGAAGCATTTTAGGAGAGATGTTTTAATATCGCATTTACTCATGCCTCTTCCCTCTCTCAAGTGGCATAATCAACTGGAAATGTCTTATAAACTTGGAGTGTTTTTATACATACTCCAAGCTTTGCAAGGTATTCTGGAATGTGAAGACTGAAGTGTTTTGATAATGTGCGATTAAGGAGGAAGAAACTAGAAGAGGGAAGGAAACTGATGGAAAATACATGCTTTTAAAATATCTTGTTCAGTCTCTGAATGCTAGTTTTGTGTCTTTGGAATCAGCATTAATTCTTCTCTTTCCACCAGGAATGTTATTTTTGATTATTCTAAGTATTGGGAAATGTAAATTTGCACTGAGACCTTTGGCGTAATTGAAAAACTGTATTTTGACTCATTGGATTTTTGGTTAACATAATTTTCCCAAATAATATCACAAGTGAATGTTTTTCTCCCCAAAATACTATAAATGGGCCATGCTTCCATTTCTTAGAGAATTACAGAGAGAGAGAACCTGTTCTGAGAACATGTAATCTTGATCTCTTCTGAGATGACCCATAAGCAAAGCATTTGTCCAAAATCAACATTTTCACTATACCTACTCTTTTGTCTGTACTCTTTTTTTTTTTTAAGAGAGATTTTTTACTATAGGGCTCCTGTGCTCACAAGAGAGACAGAGACAGGAAGCGAGAAATCACCCCCCTCCCCGGGGGAGATAGCCATGGTGCAATCCCTTCTCCATTCTCCTCTTGGGATCTTGGGCACAAACGTACACATGCCCGAAGTGAGTTTTAAGACACTGGGTCCAGGACACGAACTGTGATCTACTACATGGGAGTCCAGCAATGTAACCATTTTATGCCATCTGCTGGTCCCTATACTCCCTTTTTAAATAAGTAATTCAAACATCCTCTCAGATAAGTTGGAAACCTAGGAATTAAAGAAGTGAGAATAGAAAAGAAATGGAGGGAACCAGCAGTTAGCGTAATGGCTATGTCGCTGGACTCCCACGTAGTTGACCGCGGTTCACGTCCTGGACCTGGTGGCTTAAAACTCACGCCGGGCGCGTGTGCATGCGTGCCCAAGATCCCGAGAGGAGAATGGAGGAGAAGGGATTGCGGCGTGACCATCCCCCCTGGGGGTGATTTCTCGCTTTCTGTCTCTATGTCTCTCTCTGTCTGGCGAGCGCATGCGCCCTACAGTGAAAATCTCTCAAAAAAAAAAAAGAAAAGAAATGGAGAGTAAACAGTTTTCAAATAAATTAGGAAAGATAATTTTCATTATTCCTTGATAGATAAATATGAAAATACCAATAAGATAAAGAAAACTCTACAAATCGTATTTTTTTCAGAACACTGAAGATAAAGATAAAAGTCTAAACACTTTTAAAGACAAATACCAGTTATTTGTTGCATTCTAAATAACTGGTATTTGAAAACTGTTTACACCAGATGCTAAGCACTACAGGAACCATGTGATTTGTTGTTTGAACTAGGATATTTCCTTGTAACACATGGATCAGTTTCTGGGATTACAGATGTAAACTGGAACATATGATCACTCTACTAAAAGCTGTTAGAAAAAGAATTTTAAAGTTTTGAGAAAAAAAATTTAACCTTAAATTCCATAGGAAAAAATATTCAGTAAGTATGAAGAAAGAAAATTTTCAGACATGCAAGAAAGTTCAACACTCATGCATTTTTTTTCTTGGGAACATACTTGAGAATATATTTTATTAAAAATAATGATAAAAGAAGCCAAGAGATAGGAATACAAAAGACAGAGGAAACAGAGGGTCTAAGAAAAGTAGAAAAAAAGAGTCCCAAGATGATGAAACAGGGACATAAGATGATCAAACTCTGAGACATCTTAGAGAACATCCTACATAGTCAGAGGAGAGAGGACGTGCATGGAAGGATGGAGAAGGCTACACAGAAACCATCCAGATAGAAGGGGAATCGGCAGAAGACAGAGAACGTGAACTGGTTGAAGATACGGAATCAGGAAAAGGCCATTTGTAAAGTTCCTAAAAGAAGATACCAAGTGTCCCCACTCTATGACTGAAACTGACTAAAGGATATAGAAACACAGTAAATGGATGTAAATACCAGATATAGTGTGTGTGAAAGAGGAGGGTCGGAGGAAGGACATTTAGAAGAAAAATAGAGAGACAAAGCATTAATGAGACAAAGAAATGTATTATCTGTGAAGATATTTTATAGTTTTATCAACTGGACTAGGGAGAAATGTTTACATGTTGAAATATTCACTTTGTAAGCTAAATAATGTGATTGAATATATAAAAGCAAATGAAATTAAAAATGTAAATATAAAAATAAAATTAAAAAAAGAAGATAATCAGTTCAGATCTGGGATTTTAACAGTCTCCAACAGCCTGCTTCTAGAGAACATCATTTGATTGTAAGGTGAACAATATTTGGTTAAACCAATGTTAACAAAGCTTATAGGTTTTAACCTTTAGACTCAGTCTATAAACAAATAACAAGAGACTTAACTGCAGTTACAAGTCAGGATAAAAATGTTAGCATGCGAAAGAAGGATATATTATAATTCACTGTAGTTGGGAGATGAAAGGGAAAGGAGATATAGAAGGAAGAATGTGGTTTTATTATTCTTGTCTAACATAATGTGGAGAAAGGAGAAACAGCCTATGTTTCATAGTCCCAATACATAGATTTAAAATGTCATGCTCTTTTATTTTTAATTATATTGCTTTGCACCTATTAGTTTTATAAGCCAGAGAAAGAGAAGATGCAGCATCAGCAACTTAATTTCAGTAAAACAACATCATCCATTACAGTAAATAAAATGTACTAATTTTGATTCCATTGGCAGTGCAGCTTTAATCATATTTTAAAATTTGTTTTGATTTTATGATGGAAATAAGGGCATAAGAATTTTACACCTAGTTTTATGTATGTACATTTCAAAATTTCCTTAGATTATAAAATACTGTAAGTCAATGCTGAGAGGCCAAACCAATTTTTCTGTCTTATCACTCAAGTTTGAAGAATAGCACTTCACTGTAAGGGGTCAAGTTACCTTGGTACCAATTCATTACTCAGGGCTTGGTTCAATTTTATCTCCTCTCTGAAGCCTTTCCTTAATCCACTAGGGAGAATTGATGATGGTCTCCTTTGAGTCCCACTGCACACTACACATGCATCTATCACAGCTTGTTTCTCTTTATGGAGCTATCTGTTTACACAGATGTTTGTTTATGATTCTGAGACTAAAAGTGCTTATGAGTGGGGCTCAGAGCTTATTCATCTGTATCCTTAGCACCCAACTCACAGCTCATTATGTACAAAGGGCCCAGAAAATATTTGCAGAATCAATGGGTGATAGCAGCAACCATATTCTCCTGGCTCTCAGAGTGTTAGCCATCAAATTGAAAAAAACACAAAGAACTTTTCCGCCATGGCTGAAAAACAGTATGGTAATATCTGTGAGTGAACCAATTTACAGTGTATTCAGGATGGGAGAATGCATTTGGTATGCTGTAATGATACACAGTGATTGAATGTAAAATAATAATAATGATAATAAAACAAACGCAAAAGAAATAGGAGAAACATTAAAATGAGGTATAAATCTTATAATTAGATTTATGGCAGATTGAAAGCATCGTGAAGGGAGTTGTCTTGAACCCCTTTCTAAGTACATGTAGAGATAAGGCAATGGCGTTATTATCTTAGGTATAGTAATTATTGGCAGAAGGGGAGACTATCCTAGCATGTAATGACATACCACGGTTACTTACGCATGACCAACTTTGTCACGATAACTTGGCAATGCTGAAATTTTTTTTCTGATTTATTTATTTATTTTTAATTTTTTAAATTACTATTCATACATTAAATGCTAAAATTTTCACTTCCGTTGCAGGACGGGAGTTCAACCTTTCCTAGTCCTGCACTTACCCCTTTTAGTTTATCCTTCACTCGGATGAACATGAATCTGCCTTTTTGGTATATCTCCTTAAGAAAAGGAAAAATTAAACTGTGATATGGAAAAATGATGAAATTGGTGAATTTTTCTGAAAAGTCCAGACTCAAAGGAGAAAGCAGTAACTATTTAGTGACGTATTCGTAGGAGTTGAAATTGGTGAGAGATTGTCATTGCCTTCCCTGCCCCTGGTATTGTCAGTGTACTTATCCATTCATTAATTCATTCAACAAGAATTATTAGACACAATAAATAAAGAGCTATTTACATAAAAGGAATACTGCCCTGTAAGTCAAATAAAACAAGTTTTCTATTTGAATGATCAAAAAGAATGTATTTGATAATGTCTTTGACTGAACGGATATGCAGTGTATTCATGATGGTATAATTCATTTTGTATGCTTTAATGATACACAGCGATTGAATGTAATAAATAAATAATAAATAAACAATTAAAAATGAACGATCAGACACCAGTTAGGAGCAAGATACTGCTCTAGGTACCATGGTTCCCTCACAAGTAAAATGTGACCCTAATAAAGCAGTGCTAAGGTTTCATGCAATTTGTGTCCTGACCAACCAGTTTATGTTACTTACAGTTTTACAACCTGACTTTGACAAAAGAGAAAGCTCTCTATTGATTACAACTTTTTAAATGGACCTGAATAGCTCACAGGCAGGTATTTAAACAAAGGCATGAAGGCTCCTTGAGAGTTACTAAAGCCGGCTTAGTTGCTTTATTCTCTTAAAAACAAACAAACAAACAAATCAAACATTCATTTAACTGTGATCTCAATTGTAGCATAAAGCGCTTCCTCAAAGGATAGTACTAAGAGCTGCTATTTATTAAGGCAAAACTATTTGTTTTCTTTTTTTTTAGAGAAACTTTTGCTATAGGGCATGTGTGCTCACCAGAAAGACAGAAAGTGAGAAATAAACACCTCCCCACTTGCTGATGGCCACGCCACAATCCCTTCTCTTGGGATTTTGGGCAAGAATGCACATGAACCTGGTATGAGTTTCAAGATGCCAGGTCTGGGACTCAAACAGCGGGCTACTACTTCAGAGTCCATTTCGCCACCTGCTGGTCCTAAGGTGAAACTATTATGCGTTATTTAACCCCACCTACTTTATTTATTTGTTTATTTAAATATTTATCTAATTCCGTTTATCATTATCATTTTTTAATTTGATCAGAAAGAGACTGAGGCGGGGAGGCAGTGAGAAAGCATACTGCCAGGTCTAGGACTGAAACCCTGGTCTGCTATGTGGAAATCCAGTGGCTTTAACTATTATGTATATAATATGTACTAATATATATCATATTTGATATATAAAATATATATTATGCATAAAATTCAGGAATAAGATCTCTTTTCTTAAATCTTTTGTTTTTTAAGCTTGATTTTCTGTCATCTCATTGGAAACATCAACATCTGAAAGAAAAAGTTTTATTCAGTTCCCCCTGAATATTTTAATTTTATTTTTTACAAATGTTACTTCAAAACATTTTTAACGATCTGGTTTCGGGATTTATGGAAACCTCTTCATCTCTAAATTATGGAGTTTATAATAAAGTACTGTAACTGATCCTCAATCAAGTGTCAAACAAGAATAACAAAAATATTAAGAATTATTTTGAATTTATTTTCTTTCATCTGTCATCTTCTTTAGCCCCAGTTTCCTTTAACTACCAATGCTTTTTTTCACCCACCTTTATTTTATTTTTATTTTCTTATTTTTTTTACATTCAATCACTGTACATCTTTACAGCATGCAAACTGAATTTTCCCAGCACGAATACATTGTATATTAGTCCAGTAAAAGACATTGCCAATGCTTTTTAAAGAAGGCTCATTTAAAACATAGGAATCAAATCTGGACTAATATGAAATATTTTTTATTCCTAAACCAAGGCCAAATATCACAATTTTAAAATATCTCCAACCAGTGCCCATTGGAATATATCAGTCATAGAATCGTGCACTGGGCTTCAGTCCAGATTTTCATTATCCCACCTCCAGAACTGAAAAAACTAATCATTCCCTCGAATCCCTTCTACAACTCCAGGAAAAACTCAGAGACTTTGTAGAGCTTCTTTTATGTACTAGCAGATATAGCCCTTCTAGTATTCTTCTTTTACCATTCCAACTGGAGAGTCCTTAGATTCTACCACCTATCTTTTCTACTTTGCCTTACTGCTGCTATTGGGTGATCTTCAATGAGCCCCAAGTCCTAGCATGGTACGATGGAAACTCAAGAATTCCTCACCAAAAGATCAACTGCTTGTTAATTTTGTAATCTTTGGGCAAGTTATTGAATCTTTCTGAACCTACTCTTTATGTAAAACAGAGATGAAAATACCTACTTTGCAAGGTCATTGTAAGGTTTAAACAAAATAATTTACAGACTATCTTCATTATTAGTGATCCTGTATTTGCAAAAACACCTAGTGATAAAATTTATTTGTAACCCCAAAATCAATACTTGTGACTTTTTCACAATCATTCACAGAAATGGTCAGAGGGGGCAAAAAAGTTTAGTTGCCCAAAGCACATGTTCTTAGCGGAGGTCAAACAAAGTATCTCTGCCTTCTTGTTTCAGCTCTCATATTGTGAACAAGTTCCTCATTCTGTTCTCCTTAGTGACATAAGTTTTATATATTCTTGTGCTTTTCATTAGTGATTTTGCTGTTTAAAATGGCCCCCAAGTACAATGCTGAAGTGCTGTTTTGTGTTCCCAAGCGCAAGAAGGCTATGCTGTGTCATGTGGAGAAAATGTGTGGAATATTAGATAAGCTTCATTTGGGTGTGAGTTACAGTGTTGTTGGCTATGAGGTCAATGGTAATGAATCAACAGTATATATTAAATAAGGTGTCTTTCAAAGAACCACACATAAAACAATGTTATATATTAGCTGGGTGATGAAAATGTGACCAAATGTTTGCAGGGACCTAACTATATCACCCCTAGGAGCAATGGTTCAGTATTTGCTAATTTAGTGTTCATGGTGACTTTACACAACACGACTACCACAAATAATGAGAACTGACTGTACTCTAAATGCCTAGTACACAGAACCAAACAAATACTTATTCATTTGTCTTTTATCTGTATGTTAAGGGTAAAATGATGAAAGTTTCTTTGAAAAGGGAATGGATGGCTGTTTTTTCACCCCCTCTCCACACATATAGAGTGTGGTATGCCTTGAATATGTCCCCCCCAAAAATTCATGTGATGAAATTCTGTTGTGATAGGACTAAGAGGGTAAAAATTTAATCCAACTATGGGATTAAGAAGTGGGCCTTTGGAAAGAGATAGGATTAAGGTCATTAGGGTGGAGCCCCCATGAGTGAATCCTGGTGAATTTATAAGATGGAATGAGACAGACACAGACTGTCTGGCAACGCAATGTCTTCTGTCATGTTGTCCACCAGCAAGAAGACCCTTACTAGAGGCCCTCCAAACCATGAGGTAAAGAAGAATCTATTCTTATAAATCACCTGGTTTCAGGTATTTAGTTATTAAGCAATAGAAAAGCAGATTCTAATAGTGTTCCTCTGAAAACAATAGGACCAATAGGAGGCCTGAACTTTTTATTTTACAATAAAAGATCAGGGGTTTTCTGTTCCTTTGCTCTGTAAACATATACCTCCCAAATCAATTCTTTCATGAAATATACAGGATAAGATTGCAAGTTGAATCCATTCATGTCTCAAGTAGATGAGAGAAGATCAAATGATTTTTCCTCTTCACTGTAGAAACTTGTACAAAATTCTTTCCAGGCTTTGTAGAAATTTTTAAGTATATTTATTTATTTCTTCCATG
>NW_006203805.1:66376-72444 GCF_000334495.1 Tupaia belangeri chinensis | reverse complement strand
AGAGAAAGAGGCAGAGAGAATGAGAGATAGACAGATGCACAGATAGCACCCTCAACAGGGTTTTGAGGCTGTGATTTACCCCCAACCTCAGCCAGATCATGATCATGGGCATGCGCATGCCCAGCGTACTCAGGGAGATCTTTGAACACAAACATGGAAACCTACTCACATGAGATAGCCTAACAGCATCCTGTTTTACTACTGTGCCACCATCCAGCCCCAAGACTTTGTAGTCATTTTTAGCTTCCTTGCGTGCATGTAAATCTGATAGTGCTTACTCTTTAGAAAAATTCTCTTCTATATTGGAATAGAGAGATCTTTTGTCGGTATGATTATTTTATTTCTCCAACATATGTTTGAATTTTATTCTGGGGAGACTGTTCTTTTTAAATTGCTTGAGTTTGTTTGTATCTGTCAATGACTGAATGGCTTTTTGGCTTTGCTATTATGCAGTTCAAATTAGACTAATGCACCTGTTAAGTTAAAGTGGTTATGCTTGTGGGCTCTCAGTGAATCAATTTTGCTGCTAAATAATACAGCACTTCAGGTTTTCCATATTTCTATGTCTGTTTAGGAACCAGTAAAATGAATGTCCAGACATTTTTGCAAGGTACCTGATGATCCTCATTGTTGATTAAGGATGTTGTAAGCATGGGAAGAAAAGTTATTTAGACTCTAAATATCATGGCATATTCTAAGTTATTGGCTCTAGCTATGAGCCAGCTATCTGATTTTTCTGGATGTATAAATCCAATGATTTAAGATAGAAACAAATTCAGGACTCTATTGATCCATCTTGTAGTCTACTCTGAGGAATGTATCTCATAAAGGATGAGGCAAGTGATGCTTGTTTTTTCCTTCCTCCAAGGCAGAGTTTCCCAACCAGTGTTTGTTGTTTAGGGGGTCATTCCATGCATTGTAGGATGCTTAACAATATCCTGGCATCAACACACCTGATGCCAGTAGCATCCACCCCCTACAACTAAAAGTTCTCAGATACTGTCATATGTCCTCGGAGGGGTTGGGGGTGGGTGTGGAATTTCCCATTGAGAAGCACTTCTTTAGGGAGAAAAGGAGTATTCTGTACCAACTGGGAGTTTCCTGTGCTAGCTGTCTCTGAGTATATGTGCCTCCAGGCCAGGAACAGAAGCTCATCAGTATCTGCCACTGAGGTTGTCCTAAGAGGGACACACAATAAAGGCTCTTTTTAGTAGTTTGTTGGGCTGTTTCCAAGTTGCCAGTATCTCGAGGACAGCACTGGCTATGTGCCTTGATTTTCTTGTTTACCCAAGAAGAAAACACTGTCCCTCACAGAAGCTTCATTTTGTTTTGTTTTGAGTTTCTTTTCTGCTGCATAGAAGGCAACAAGCATAGCAGCTTCTGGAAGATTCAAAAACCAAAACCAAAAAGGAGTGACCCAATCATCTGAATCTCCCCCTTTCTCAGTTCTCCTGACCTTCTGACCTTAATAGTTGGAAGCTTTCTCTTTTCAATAGTTCTGTTTCAGAACTTTTGTCCCACCAAGCTAAGTGACTTTACACAGAGAGGCAGGAGAACGTGGTGGCTAAGAGCAGAGACCCTGTTCAGAGCTTGGCTCTGCTGTCCACTTTGTGTGACTTAAAATGATTCAGTTTAACTGCTGGGTATCTTAGGTTTCTTCCTTACCAAATACTGATCATATTACTATTCCTACATCATTATTGGGGATCTCAAATAAGTCAATACCCTCACAGCCCTCGGTACAGTGGCATAAGGAAAAATTTGAACTTTGGTGGAAAACTGTATACCTTTCTCCTTTATCTGCTTCTGATTTTAAGAGAGTTCATTTACAACTCTAACTTGGAGATAACTGATAGAGATGCAAAATGACTCTTGTCTATAGACATGAAAATGTCCAATCATTCATGTCACAGTCATATACCCTTTTTCATTTCAAAGTTTCTATGGGTGAGGGCCATGGGGAACTGATAGCTTTGGCTAATCCCTTCAGTGTCCATGTAATAAATCATTTGGCTCTAAAAAGGATCCATGCTCCTTTACTGGCTGACTCTGTTAGGCCTTGGCCTTGCCTGTGCTTGACAGCTAGAATTTGAAATTGGATTTACCTGACATTCCCAAATCTATATGCTTGTCATGGTATCTCTGGGTATTATTTTCTTAATAGCCTGTCATCTTTTAACTATCCTCTTTTTTTGCAGTAGGATTTATGATTGTTAGTACTCACCTGAAGCCAAATATACAAACCCCTCTGGCCTCTCCAGCCTATATTAGTTATCTATTGCTGGGTAATGCCTTACCCTCAAAATTTAACAACTTAAAACAACACAGTTAATGTGAGTAATGAATTTAGGCATAGCTTAGACGTGTGTGTCCTCTGTCCTCTAGGGCTCTTACTGTACTGTAATTGAGTATCAACCAAGATTATGGTCTTCCATGAAGCTCAACTGGGGAAGGATGTGTTCCCAAGCTCACTCACACGGTCATTATGAGGATTCAGTTCCTACAGGGATTCGTTGAACTAAGGGGCTAGTTCTCTGCTGACTGTTGGCCTGAGGTTGCCTTGCAGTGTGGGTCTTTCTAACTTGGCAGCTTGTTTTTATCAAAGTGTGCAAACTACAAAGGGAGTAAAGATAGTCTGCTGAAATGACATCATTTGGCACACTCTGTTCATTAAGACCAAGACACTAGATCCTGCCCTCATTTAATAGAAGGGGATCACATAGGGATGTAGATACTAGGAAACAGGCATCATCCTAGGATTCTGCTTATAACTCAGCCAAATGAACTGAATCTATGTGCTCCATCCCAGCACAGTCAGACCAAATCTGTAAGTGCACATATTCAATATGACTATAACCCAAAGTTCTCCAGATCTCATCAGCAGGGGTAGAAATGAAATAGCATTCTTATTAATGCCTAGATGTAGCTTGATCATAGTCCCTACCTGCTAACACCAGCCATATCTCAGAGTCAACCTTGGTTATTTCTGAGAGTCCACAAGGAGTATCTCACATAGTCTCAAGATAAGCCCACCTCATTCTTTGGTTGTAACTTAAAGAAATTTAAAAAATAATTTTATTAGAATTTTAAATTTACATATATATTTATGGGGTAATGTGCAATATTTTCATTACATGAATACAATGGGTAATGACAAAAAAAAGCAATAGACCTATCCACAGTTTCAAACATTTGTCATTACTTTTGTGTGGTGAACATTTAAGATCCTCTCCTATAGTTATTTGAAACTATACATTAAATCGTCACCAGCTGTAGTTGCATTGCTGTGTTATAGTACTCTAGAACTCATTCCACTTATCTGATTATAATTCTGTTTCTGTTAACCAAGTTCTCCCTATCCTTTCCTCCCCACCTCCCCTTCTTGGCTTCTGGTATTCACTGTTCAACCTTTCACCTCTATCTAATCAAATCTTTTAGGTTTCACTAATGAGTGAGACTATACAGTATTTGTCATTCAGTCCCTTGCTTATTTTACTTACCATCACTTCCCCCTAGGCTCATCCATGTTGCATCAAATGATGGAATTCATTCTTTATAGCTGAAGAAATCCTCTGCAAAAAGAACAAATTTGGAAGCACCATGCTACCTAGCTTTAAAACACATTACAAACCCATAATAACCAAAATCGCATGGTACTGGCACAGAAACAGATACATGGGCCAATGGAACAGAATAGAGAACCTGGAAATATATTCACAAACATATACTCAACTGATTTTTTTTGAGAGGTTTTTGCTATAGGGACAACTGACTTTTTTAAGAGAGACTTTTGCTATATTATGCATGCAGTTGCCAGAGAAACAGAGAAAGAGAAAGAGAGACAGAGAGACAGAAAGCAAGAAATCATCCCCCGGGGGTGTTGATCACACTGCAATCCCTTCTCCTCAAGTCTCCTTTCAGGATTTTGGGCACACACACACACATGCATATGCCTGGCATGAGTTTTAAGGCCCTGGGTCCAGGAGTTGAACCACTGTTGACTATGTGGGAGTCCTGCTGGTTCCTAGTCAATTTATTTTTGACAAAGCCCTCAAGAATATTCAGTGGAGAAAGGACAGTCTCTTTAATAAATGGTACTGAGCAAATTGGCTATCCACATGTAAAAGAATAAAACTAAATCTCCATTTTTCATTAAATAGAAAAATTAACCAAAGATGGATTAAAGGCTTAATTGTAGGACCCCAAACCATGAAATTATTAGAAAATCATAGGAAGAATGCTTCAGGACAAGTAAGTACCAACATTATTACTGATGCTTATTGATGGAAGTGTTCCTAAGAATGGAGGACGAAAGCCCTCAAATGCTAGCTAAATATAGCTTGCTTCCTTCAGCCCTCATTACACTTCGAAACCATCTTCTACTATAGGAGCAACTACACACTTGGCAAAATGCTCCTTCCCTGTTCTTGGCCACAGCTTGAATATCCAAAGGGTATTGCTTATGCCCAGTGCTCCTGCTATGCACAGCCACCTGTATTTGGTTCAAATCTGCTTGCTCAGGTCAGGCTGGGGGATGGATTCCTACCATCTTTTGTGCCTTTTCATCCCTTCCATCTCCACTCCCAGTCTTCAAAACTTCCTCATAGGTTCCCTCACCACTTAGCCATCCATGTTCATATTTAGAGGCAGTCTTCAGGGGAAAAAAAAGCCTTGATTCAGAGCACTTGCCAGTTTCCATAATATAAATGACCTGACCAAGGGTGATTATGAATTATCAATGTGACATCAGTGGACATGGAGCTGGGAAAATGTGCACAACCAGCTCTTTGTAAGCTGGTACATGCTGGCTCCAGCATACCACCGTCTGCAGTGCAAATAGCCCAGGTGACACAGTTGGAATATCAATCTCAGCCTGGACTAGCTGGAGTCTCACTACATACTCTGTATCAATATTAACTGCCCATTTGGTGAGATGCAGGATTAAATCACTTCACTGATGCTCTGTGACTATGGAGCTCTTGTGCATTCTTTTTACAGAAGTTGTTTATGCTAAAAACTGGGCCTGGATCTCAATATCCTCAGAGGAAAGTCTGAGGTATTCGAAAAGCCCCATAGTTTGATTTTTTTTTTTTTTTTGAGGCTTGGTTTTATCCCTCTACTGTAAACATAATCAAAGACTTGAAGCTCTTTAATACACAAAGATTTTTGAGATTTTGAAAAGAACAAGATAAACCTGTCCCTCTAACTTCACAGTTATGTGACTTTGGGTGAATTACCTAATTTCCCTGAGTCTGGAGTCTGAGACTCTCTTGTACATTTAGTAGAGGTGTGAATAGCCACCTCCTAGGTTTATTACGAGGATAGAAATTAGAAGACAGATGTAAAGTTCAAGCACAGAGTAGGTGCTTGTCAAAAATTATTTGTCAATTAAAAATAAAGCTTTCTAAGCATCTCCAAATACCTCATTATTGCTTGTAATTTTTTGTTTTGTTTTGCTTTCTCTATCTCTCCACTGTTAAGCATAAATGAGTCTTTTGTCCATGGATACAGAGCTGGGTTGGGCTCAGATGAACTGCTCTATCTTTGGCTGAGGGGCAGGGTGGGCATGCAAAGAAGGACATAGGCAAGAGATGGTGTAATCTAAACCTCAATTGGTCTTAGAACATTCCATTACTCCCAGAAGAGGCACCATAGCCTTTAGCAGTGACCTTTAATTTGCTCTGCCCCTCACCATCTCTATGCAACCACAAATCTACTTTCTGTATCTATAGATTTGCCTGCATTGGACATTTCCTATAAATAGAATCATACAGTATGTGACCTTTTGTGACTGGCTCCCTTCATTTGCCATAACGTTTTCAGGTTTTATCCATGTTATAGTATGTGCCAGTACATCATTTCTTTTTATGGTGAATAATGTTCATTGTACAGATATAGCTCATTTTATTTATGTATTCATCAGTTGAGTTGTTACCACTTTTTGACTATTATAAACACTGCTGCTATGAACATTTGTGCATATAACTTGCTCTTTTAACCTTCAATTTTCTGGTCCTCTGTTACCCTCTTCTCTAGTCATACCAATCTCAAGCGAATCCTCTTCCATA